>NC_081549.1:20032475-20129157 GCF_901000735.1 Corylus avellana
AAAATCTTGCTTTGATTGGATTTTTTGCCTGGGCTTGATTGGACCAAATGCTCGAACAAGCCCAGGCAATGTAAGGGGTAATGTAAGGGGTATAATTGTAGTGGGCTTTTAATTGTAATGTGGGCCTTTTATATAATGGGGTTTAGGATTTAGAATTGTGTAATTGAGTGTGAGTTCTATAAATATAAGCAGTCCAATTTATTAAAGGTATGAAAAACGACTTGAGAGTGTTTTTGTTCCTTTAATCTGGAGAGTGGGTTTCTCAAACAACCCGTTTATCAATATAATTTCTATATTCATTCATCATCTTTCCACTATAATCCGTAATATCCTGAGTGCTATTGTTTGGCCATTGCAAGTGAGTTATAAATATATATTTTGTTGTCAAATATGTAATATCCTGAGTGCTATTATATTATTGACGGCTTCAACATGTGTCAATTGTCATGCAAGATTTGTAGACCAATTGTAAGTCTAACCATTTTTTTTACTAACATAATTTGTTTTATATACAAATTGTCAAATATTAAACATAGTAGACATGTAGAAATTATTAAATACTAAACAATTTATGGCGCCTTAGGTTAAGAGCTGCTAAAGAAGCCTAATCATCCCTCGTGTTCTCTCCCGTGAAGTGATTAATCCCTAAAATGGGCATGCAATCCCTATGGAAAAGCTTTGTTCTAAGCTAAAAAGATTGAATAAAGAGTCCCATGTGGAAGGGCTCTCGCTCAACAGTTGCAAGTTTTGACCTTGTTTCTCTCCTACTTAATCCACACTCGATCGAAATTTCTTTTAGATTTAACAATGTACATAGTACCACATCATTTAAAAATTTAAATAACAGGCAAGGTAAACAACATAAATACTATTAGATGCTTTGAAATCTAATTTTTACCTTGAAATGGAGATATCATATTCCAATTTTTATGGCCTCTCAATTTGTGCAATTTGTTCTCAATTAATAGTGTCAACCATCAAAATTAACAGTTCATCAAATCAAATTGGAATTTGTACATTACTAAACTTCGTTGAAGGGGTAGGTTTTCTTCTATTAGAAGTACACAATCGCTACATTGAAATTTTAGCAACTACTTTAAGGGTGAAAAATTGCTACAAGAGGCCAGAAATCTTTCTTTGCATTCTTGTGCTTATTATCATAGTAATCCTCCTATTCGACGACTTTAACCATTTTCGAAAACCTCTTAGCATTTTTTGAGCATTTGAGGCTTTTATTGTTTATGTATAATTTGATTTCTCGTACATTGCCCCTTCTCTTCTTTCTAATGGATTTCAAATATAGATTTTGGGACAATTTCCAACCACGAGACAGGGACATCTACAAAACTACGAAAAGGTGAAAAAGCTTGCCAGAGCAGGTCGGCGAGGGACAGCTCTGATACTTAAGTCAATAACCTCGACATTTGTAAGAAAGGAATGCTATCAAGCCGTTGAAGCCATCTTAGCATTACATAATATAATGGAATTTCAACAGAAAGAGAGGCAAGAGAAAACGAGAGAAGAGAAGAGAGCTAAGGAATTTCATAAAAGAACCATAATGCCTAAAGGGGATCGCAACCGTCATATTGTTCCTCGTAATTTGCCACTATTCATTGTCCTCAGGATCCGAGATACCTAAACCACTTGGGGATATGACACGTGCTTCCTTGGTATGATACATGTGTGATTTTGCAGAGTTAGGCCCCCTAGTCCATACTAACAGGCATGGTTCCCACGTTTGTCGGCGAGGGAAGGAGAGTCCGATGTGACGGCTATCTTCCCTGATTTGACGTTTACTTTAACTGGAGTTATGGACTTTACGTACAAATAGCAGACTTTTCGAGGCCCACAGGTCACTTAAAGCCAGCCGCAAGCCACCGATGATTCCTTCACTCAACTAGGGACTCGTGCTCTCTCAATGACCCAGGGGTCGTTGACTTTGGAAATCATAGTCGTGGGGTTGTGGCTTCTAGGGTTTAGCATTTCAGGGGTTGTATGTTCGAAAGGTCGCAAGCCTTGGGATCGCGATCTCAGGGGTTGTAGACTATAATGATTGCGTGCTCTAAGGGTCGTTCCTATGAAGGTAGCAATCCCAAAGGTCGTAGACTCAATGGTTATTATTTTTGAGGGATGAGGGTTCGATGGTTGCGGACTTGGGGGCGGCCGGTAGACCGCATGATGGGCCTAGGGCTAGTGGGCCCGCGGTAAAGTGGGCCTTTGTCCCAACAATAAAAATCATATATTGATACATAACTTGACCAAATAAAGTCATGCACTCGATTTTGCTATTTTTTCCTAGTCTTAAATAATAACTCGTCAATCAAATAGATGATTTTTTGTCAAACCTCTCCAACATGTACTCAAAAGAAAATTTAAAACAACAATTAATAATAAAGAGAGTTTATAAAAAGAAGTAGAGGAATATATATATATCTACGCACTAAAATTGAAAAAAGTCTGTATTTCAGACTTGAGATTGATTCCTTTTAAAATGAACCAACAACAAGAAATTACAACAAAAGAAACAAGTTATACCAGTTATTAATGTATCATTTCAATTAACACCTCCACTATGTTTACCATCTTTGGTCTACTTGTTGGTAGCTTTTCTATACATGAAAGAGCGAGGTCAGCAATTTTCTCAAGCTCTTGCTGATCACATGTTGGCTTCAAGTCAGGGTCTAGCAATTCACCAAAATTTTTCTCTTGCAAACATGTTTTGACCTGCAATTTTAGCCGCAATTGAAGCAAATTACATGCCACTAAAAACATGCGAATTTTGAAACAATATTAAGCACGACTCAACTAAACTCACCATCTCAACTGTGCTTTGTCTGTCTCTTGGTTTGATTGGCTGATTGCTAAATTCCCAGAATCTTGTCCCGCATATAAGCTCCAGCAAGACAATGCCGAATGCATAAACATCGCCTTTCTCTGTTGCCTTACTTGAGCTGAAATACTCTGGGGCAATGTAACCCGGTGTTCCTCTAACAGACGACGTGGAGGGATGTGACTCCTCATGAGTCAGCGGCTTTATCAAACCAAAATCAGCCACAACAGCCTCCAATTCATCGTCAAGCAGGATATTGTCTGGCTTGATATCACGGTGAATAATCCTGGGGTTACACACCTCGTGTAAATAGTATAAGCCTTCTGCAGCTCCCAAGGCAATTCTTTTTCTCCTTCCCCAATCCAAAGCCGGCCTTGCTGCAAGGGAGATTACAGATAAAAAGATAAATTAGTATACTATTTTTGAAGACTCAAAACATATATATAGTCAACTCTATTTACCTGCCAAACGTGAAGCAAGACTCCCATTAGACATGTAGGGGTATATAACAAATCTTTCGATTGTTGTGGCACAAATTCCAAGTAATGGAAGAATGTGCCGGTGCTTGGCATGATAGATAAGCTTCACTTCCCTCTGAAATGCATCCATGCCCCGGATATTATTTATGTCATTTAATCTTTTTATGGCCACAACTGTTCCATCTTCCAGGAGACCTCTAAAGACTGCCGCATAATAACCATTGGCTACGAGGTTTCCCATGCCAAAATTATTTGTGGCAACCTCAAGTTCACCAAGGGTGAACTGATTGACGTCTCCAAGATCTTGCATTTCTACAGAATTATTTGAAATTCAAAGTATACATGTTAATATGAATTGTATATATGTTAGTAGGAATTAAGTCATATATAAGATTTTCTAACCTCCGAGATCTATGGAAGGTTCCTGGTTGTGCCCTTGCATATTCCGAAGGTAAGGGGCTGACAAAGTAATAACACAAAGTATCGCAAGACAAACAACAGCTATTACAGCCGCATGTGCAGTTTTTACATTGTTGTCTCCGGAAGGTGGAGAGACTTTATATGCATAAAGAACAAGAGGGTCAGTTAATCGTAAGAAATTATAAAAGAAAAATAAAGTACATTTAAAATTAAACATTAAGCCAATGAGTAAAAGAAACTGGGAACATGCAAAACCTTGGTTACTTGGTGGGCCTGTAGGAACACTGCATCAAAAATGAAATAAATAAATAAATATTGAACAAAAACTTAAACGAAGAAAAGGAATGATCAAGTGAGGCTTACATGTGTGTTCTCGGACTTGGACTCCGACGAATTTTGGGTATGGGACCAGTTAAATTATTATTGGACAAATTCCTAGAAAAATAAGAAAAAACTTTATCAATATTCAGAAATAAAATTCAAAGTACTGAAGAAGCAGTTAGTTTTAATCTTGTTTGTATAACAGGTATCAATTCTTTTTAGCCAAATGATATGGCATATATTAAACAAAGGTTTTGACCTACAAAGATATCGCAAGAAAGATGACGTAAAAATAGATATATAGATGCTTAGTAGGTCAGATTGTGGATGACTATATTAAACTATAAAGATAAATAGTTTTTGTTATTTGGCATTAAGAACAATAAACAAATTATGTTTTCATTGAGAGAAATCATATATATATATATATATATATATATATATATATATACATAATCCCTCTTAGAATAGCCTAGAATTGCAACATGTGAATTGTTGTCTAGAAAATTAAGTATTGAACATAACATGAAATAATTTATTTGATTGCATTAAATATTGAGCGAAAGATTTTGTTTTATTTTGTATTCATAAGAAGAGAAAAAAATTGTTATTTTGTATTTAAATACAATAGGTATCACACAAATATTATTAATGTCTTAATAATGACAATTCAAATTTTCCTCTAGCTATTTTTTTTCTTTATACTTTTTTCATTATAAATTACACATATGTGAACAAATATTTTAACATGTTTTAATTTTTATGGATTAAAAAAAAAAATTAAGTGTATTATGATAGGATTTTTTTTTTTTTTTTGATTTATACATTCATGCAATGTTTTGTGTAATTTTGTGTTACTATGTTTAGTAATATGCCGGTGTATAAATTTACCGCGGTTATTACTAGTAATGTCATTTTTACAGATAAATTTGATGTTCAATATTTTGTTTATATTTAAATTGCTAAAGTTGTAACTTTTTTTTTTTTTTTTTTTCTAAGCAGCTAAAGTTGTAACTTGAAAGTCTAAATGTACGTTGTTTTAAAAAATCTAATTAATTGATTGCTATTTTCATCTTACATGCACCATCATCTCTTTTCCATTTTTTTTTCCAATATTATTATTCATATATATATATATATATATATATATATATTAATTTCTCAAGATGTTTCATTGAAAAAATATTTGAATTTAAATCATAATTAAAAAATATACCCGCGAATGACGTGGATTAATTATATGCTAGTGAATCATGCATAAAAGGAGAAAAGCACAGCAAAAAGAACACACACACACATATATATATATATATATTACTTACAGAGACCGAAGGTTTGGCAAGTATGACAGATTACTGGGGACTTGACCAACAAGAAAATTATGTGAAAGATCAAGCATCACAAGTTTCTGGAGCCTCCAGATCCCAGAGGGAATTGATCCGGATATACCAACATTTCTGAGGATCCTGCAAAACAAAATATTATTAGTCTTTCATTGTCTCTCTAGTTCTCCTGAAGAGGCTTACAGAATAGAATATTAACAAATCCAAATAAAGGTTTTCAAAAAGAAATGTACTAACAAAAATTCTAGATTTGTTAAGTTGTCCAAGTGTGGTGAGAGAGTTCCAGCCAAGTTTTGATCTATTATGCTTCTGCACCACAATCACAACTCAGCTGTTAATAAAAAAGAAGTCATTTCCCCACAAAAACAGGTACGATGGACCGGTACTAACATGCTACTCACTGAACCGCCTAAACAAGCAACCCATGCAAAATCACATGGATCGGATTTGGGTATCCAGGTCTTCAGAATTTCTTTGGAATATTGGAAGGAAGACTTGATGTACATCATTTCGTCAACTGCAAAGAAACAAATTCTTTTAAATAACGAGACATGTTTATTCAACCTTTCAGTTATATTAATCTTTGGCCAATAAATTTGCTAAAAAAAACAAAAAATCAAAAAAGTGAAGTAAATAATTATAGGGCGTACGTACCTTCTTCTACGGCAATATTGGAGGTGTTGCCCCCATCATCCACATTCCTACTTGCTATGGTGATGGTTGTCGACACTGCCGCTGACACAGTAGTACTCTTTGAAGGGCGAAAAGCTGTAATCAACGCAGTGTACGTAGATTGTGGGGGGTGAGGAGGAAAATGGTATAATTTAAGTGACTTGAAAATCAAATGCATGTGAGATGAATTAGTGAGAGAAACATACCTGCGGATACAACAATCACACTCCATACGAACAAAGAAACTGATCTTCTTGTCACCCTCTCCATCTATATCTCCGTGCTTGAAAAAAAAAGATTCAAGTTAGTAAGAAATAGAGAATGTATGTGCTTGAAAAGAAGATTGCAGGGAGAGGAAAATGTAGGATGCATACAAAGGTAGTTTTTTACATTTTTAAGTTTCTTTCATTATAGGTTTAGAGAAGACGCGTAAAAAAAATTCTATAATGTCTCTTTTAATAAAAATCTATATTAAAGGTTATATACCGTACATTATTGAATATAGTGATACAATCACACACAACATTACATGAATGCATAAAATCATAAAAAATTTTACCATCATAATTAAGAACCTTAATTTTAGTTTGATCCATATAAATTAAAACATATTAAAAATTTTGTTCCCATAGGTATAGTTTAAAATGAAAAAAAGTATAATGGGAAAAAAAAGAATAGCAAGAAAAAAGAAAATAGAATTTCTGATTATCAAAGCATTAATAGAAAATTAGAAAGAATTTATGAAATTGTTGGACCAAATTTAGCATAAACCGTTAGAAAATTTGATATTCATTTAGAAAATAACCCTACTGCTAATCAACAATGTGCGTTACACAAAAAATAAAAAATAAAAAATATTGAACTATTTTCATACTTACTGGAGTGTGTTATGGATAATACCCACCTTGTGAGACGGTGGAAAATCCCACAATGGTTGCTATATATCCTAAAGTTGGTGTGTAAAAGAGGAAAAAAAAAGTGATTAAACTGTCTAAAAGGTCCGATCCTCCTGTGGTTTTTTTTTTTTTTTTTAAAGAATATTTTCATATTTTCCTTTGTTTTTTTTTTAATTAAAAAAAAAAGAATATTTTCATATTTTTCTTTGTTTTATTTTCGTACGTTTGTTAGTTTTATGCATTAACTTTTTTGGAAGTCCCCTTTCTATCTCAGGAATTTGAGTAATCTTGACACTTCAATTCTCTTACGCTTCTCTACTTCATCACATACATTTTATCGTCTTCATTTTTGTGTGGAATTTACATGTAAACATGTTGCTTAATTTGGGCGCTGCACATATATAATAGTAGACGTGGAGTTTGTTGTCAAATGGCTTTGGCCTTCTATTCTTGCGTCTAATATTATTTTCATGTATTTTGAGAGATGTTTGAATAAAAGTGTGTAAAAGAGTGAAAGTAATAAGAAGTATTCTAACAACGAAGTGACTAACATAATGCAAGAATACAAAATACAGAATCGGATAGAAATACATTATCTACAAACCTAATAAACTCAGCACAAAACAGATTTCTAGAAGAAATGTCAAACACATAAAATTCCAAAATAGCGTTTAGTGACAATTTTTTGTTGTTGCCAATTTTTTTAGGCGGTTGAGAGAATTCTAAACGCAGCTTGTTGTTGCCAGTTTTTTAAAGCGGTTGAGAAAATTTTTAACGCACATTTACCCATGAACGTTTAGTATAAAAATGAAATAGGGGCTTAGTCTTAAAAAAATAAAAATAAAAATAAAAAAGCTTACCGGCCGATAGGATAATATCTCCTCTTCTCCTTAATTATCTTGCTACTCCGCAATCCAAATCTTGTTGTAGTTGCTTCTAAGCTCTTTTGGTCTACTAGGTTATATTCGTAAGTATTTGTTACCTGTGGGACATTTTGAGTTTGCAGTGTATGTGTGAGAAATAAGAAAGACCAATAAGTTAATATATTGATTCTATATATATATAAGTTCAAATATTTTCAGATAGATAATCCCAGCTATAAACATGTTTCAAAGACAAATAATAATAAAACAGCAAGCTAAGAATAGATCTCATATACAAATATATCAATCTCAGGAGGAAATAAATAATCAGACCCCAATTTCAAGAAAAAAGGCTTCCAAAAAAAAAAAAAAATTCAAAATTGAGATAAACCCACTACAATGCTTCTGAACTCTGTCTTATAGTTGAAAGTTAAGTTTGAGCCTCTGAGCCCTTTGGTTTCTATAAAAACTCTCTCTACAACTATAAACCATATAACTTTAACAACCTAAAGAAACATTTATTTATTGTTTAGAGTGTTAAGAGATTGTTGAGAAAATAAATAGAAGCACAACGTTTCACAATAACAACCAACTTAAACCCATTACCATGTTACTAAAGAGAGACAGTACTTGTCTCAATAATTCATCGCCACTTGTCGTAATGATATGCTTTCATCTTAGAAACTCTCCTTTTATATATACTAGCTTATACCCGGTGGTTTTTTCTTATTATATATAATTTATTTAAAAAGTTTTTAAAAGATTATCATATAATAAATTTTCTTTTCTTCACTCAATTAATTAACTCATTGGCTATTAAAAATGAGAAGTATTTATAAGATCATTTTGAACCATATTTTTTTAATAAACACCATAAACCCTTATATCAAATAAATTTAAAAATTCATAAATTTTAATCCTTATAAATTCAACATATTAAATATTTGCTCCCATAGATATAATTTAAAACTCTATAAAGGAAAAAAAAAAATTATCAAAATGAAAACCTGAATTAATCAATAATAGAAAATGAACAAAGTCACAAAAACCCAAGCAACCATGATCCAACCACAATCTGTCATATCACAACCATAATACCACTTTTTATCCATTGAAAAATACTTTTCTTTCTAATATTAAAACTAATATGCATGATTAACGTACCTTTTTTTCAGTAATTAAGCTTTCTTCTCATCAACTCAAAACGTGGCTAGAATATTAGAGCACCTAAACACAAAGACAAAAATAGAAAAATGCTCAGGGAAAACAAAAATAGAAGAAAAAAAAAATCAATAAAAGCACTCAGCAATCATATAGTAACTGTCGTCGGAAAAATGGGACTGATTGATATACTATGAGAAGTCCGGTGAGGTGACCTCAGAGAAAGAATGAACTGTCATGTCCACCATTATCCCCTATTCTGACCCCAAGTAAACAGCAAACCAAAGAAAAGGAAGAGAACTTTAAGGAAAAAAAAAAAAATTCTGGAATAGAAGAGGAAAGCGAGTTGCAAAGAAGAGTGTTTTAGAGATGAGTAAAGAGGATGCAAAAGAAAGTTAAGTACTTTAATCTCAAGCAGTCCAACCAGATTGCCTTTGAGCGCAAAGAGTCAAGCAAAACCTTCATTGAGAAAGAGAGAGAGAGAGAGAGAGAGAAAGAGAGAGAGTGAGTGACGTCTTACCGTTTCTTTGAATGCATCTTTGGCTCGGCAGACAGAAGAGCAGGCGGAAGGTGAGGAAATGGGCGAACCTCGTAGACTGAACCCTCCATGTTAAGCAAAATGTCTCTTTCTCTCTTTCTCTCTCTCTCTCTCTTTCTTTTTTTGTCTCAAACTCTCACTCTCACTCTCACTCTCTCTCTCTCTCTTCTCTGATGCCTCAATACCCACTTTTTTTTTTCTTTTTTTTTCTTTTTTTTGCTCTTTTTGGGTCAACACACCTCATACGGTAGTGACTGCAGTAAATTTGAAAATAATTTTATCTTTATTGGGGAAGTAAATTAATTACTATGAAAAAAAATAACTTCAAAATAATCATCTAGCATTGAAAAATAATTAAATATTATAAACAATTAATTGGATATGCACTACTTTACTTAGGGTCTTTGAAATAAAGAAAGTATTTATATTGGTTTTTGGATAATGCATATGCTTCTTATCATAAGAAGTGATTGTGACTTTTAAAATTATATTTAAATTTGTGGTAAATTATTATTAAATTTTGATTTAATAATGATTTTAAATATCATATTACATCTGAAAATAAAACGAAAATATAAGTATTACGTATAACATTATTCGGATAAAAACAGAGTTTAGGAAAGGGAAAAATATGTGGAAGAATTTAGCTTCTCAAAGAATGACCTATGAACTCAGAAATACCACCATTCCTTCGTAGAAGAAACCCAAAAGGCAAATATAAAACCCAAAAACCACCTTGTTATTCCAACCCAGCATTACAAATCAAATACAAGTTTTCCTTCCTTTGTTCTTTTGCTTCCAAAAAGTGCAAAGCAGACAGCAATCAAAATCGTGAGAAATTAAGCAGATACCTTCAGAGAGAGAGAGAGAGAGCATGCACTGAGAGATAGAAGAAGGCGGTTCTTTTTTGAAAAGCACAAAAGCCGATTGAAAGTATGTGTACTTTATGAAGAGAAAGAAAAACGATGGTCCTAAAATGGAATGTGAGATCTCAGAAGGCCCATAACCACCCTTCTCCACTATCCATTCATCTCGCTTGCTGGAAAGCAAAAGCCATGCATCTTGTTTTTCAATTTTTTATGCATAGGAAGTCACGAAGAGCTTTCCTAAAATAGAATGTCTGTACGTATTTACTTGGTGGCTAAGCCTGAAGGCAGAGATGCTGTATTTGAGACTTTTACTTTGGCTTCTTCCTTTTCCATTTCCCTTTGCAAAAGTAACCCAAGGTTAGGTTGTTTAGATTGAAGTTCTTTGTCACAAAATTGTACAGAATATTTCTATTATTCGATAAAAGCCAAGCAATCCAATTTTGGTGGGATTATAATTTTGTGAGGGAATGTTACTATAGGCGGCAAAATGTTTGTCTGAGAGTGAGTTTATTGATCACATAAAAAGAACCAAATAATTGAATCCATACTCCATCATCGGGATCTGGGTCCCTTTCAATTGAGGAAAAATTAGAGATTTTTCAATTGTTAATCGTGACCCTTTATTTTAAATCTACTGGTTAATAAAATCATTTAAACATCGATAAAACAAAAGCCAGCATTTAATGCCTCAGTTATACAAAAGTAGTTAACATTTTATAAACCATTAAATTTAAAATTAAGAACCATGATTAACAATTAAAGAATCTCCAAACTTCTTCTCAATTGGAGAAAATCTTAATTCCAATCATCGTGGGACTTCATAGCTCATAATTAATGGTCTTCATTTGGAGACACACACATCGGGATCATTTCACGCGTCACGATAAAGTGTATCACTTTGCGCAAATACTGCTGCCTGCTGGTAGGGTTTTTATGAGTTAATCTTCTTTACTTTGGATGGTTCAGTATACCAATTAAATCTTTGCTGAAAAATTTAAAAGTATCCTAAGTTTTTCTGATAGTTTCTCTGAGGATGAATTTGAGTCCAACCCTTTGAAGATCAAGATTTGCAATAATTATAATGTTGTCTTTTAATACTTAAGGCTCTCTATAAAATGATTTTCAGAAAATGTTTTTCGTAGTTTCGGGTTTTTGGTGCGATGGGAAATATTTTCGGTTTAACTAAAAAAATCTCTTTAATTTTTGAAAAATGGTTTACATTTTTTTAAAACCGTAAACTATTTTTCGAGTTTAAGCATCCCTTCCTCAATTTAACAGACCTGGCTAGGACGTCGTCGGGATCCGATCAGGACATTGTTGGGACCTAGTCGGAACTCCACCAAGACTTGACTAGGACCCAATCAATTGGGACCCCACCAAGACCGCTCTGGGACCAGTCTGGGATCCCACCAAGACTTGACCGAAACCTGATCGAGGTCATGCCGAGACCAGGGCCGGCTCAATGGCTAGGCCACTGAGGCGGTCGCCTAGGGTCCCCAGTTAGTAAGGTCCAAAAAATTTTTTAATAAGGCCCAAAAAAATTTTTAATTTTATTTTAACTTAAGGCCTAATTTTTTTTTTTAAAAAAAAAAAAAGGCCCAAAGTTTTTTCCCATAAAAATTTAAGGCCTCTAAAATAAGACCCAAATATAATAAGCCCATTGTAAAATAAGATCAATTAACCAAAAAAACAAATATGCCACATCAATTTTTTTGGGCAACTAGTTAAAAGTTAAACTTAGAAGTCATGAAACAACAATGAGAATGAAAATAATAATAATATTATAAAAATATAATAATATTATTAAAATAAGTATTATTTAATTAATATTTAAATATTAAAAAAAAGAAGGTCCAATTTCAAAATTTCGCCTAAGGCCTTCAAATACATTGAGCCAGCAATGGCCGAGACCCGATTGACTCGCTCGAGACTTGCTGGGAGCCGGTTAGGACACTATCAGAACTCAGTTAATTAGGACATCGTCGAGACTCAGTTAGCACACAGCCGAGACCTAATCGTGACATTTTCGTAATTTAAAGTTTAATATAATTGAATATATATATATAATTTATGATTTTTTATACACGCCAAATACCAAAAAATATTTTCCACGAATTTATTTTACGTCGAAATAAATAAAAAATATTGTTTACGTCGAAACGGAGTCTTAGTCAAAAATAGGCAATAGAGGAAAATCATTACCGACTTCAGTTGGTTTGGTGGTAGATGGTAGAAGAGCTTTGAAAAGTCGGTTAACGAACTCGAACACAAAAGAACAATCTACTTTAAAAAAATAATTAAAAACCTTTCTTCATTTTGTTTCAAACAAAACAACGCGGTTTTATCCCCTGTACGTATATTAATCGCTTGTGAAAAACAGTAACCAAACTCATTCTCTCTCTCTCTCTCTCTCTCTTGCCGTCAAACGCGGTGGGCTGTGACTTCCCTCAAATCATCCAAGTTTACTCCTCTGACATCATTTTCTTTTTCTTTTTTAAAAGAGTTCTACGAATAATTGGAGAATTGGAGATATCTTTACTTTTCCTGTGCCTTGTCATGTAGGGAAAGGTTACGTACTGGAAGTATATATGGAATAAAGTTATCCTTTTGGCGCATCACAGATCGAGTTTCAATGTTCTCCAGCTAGCATTTTTCAGATACCTTTGTGCATTGGCTAGCTTAACCATGAAGATTGGACTTAATTGGATAGACACAAACAAGTGATCAATATATAATGTTGTGTTGTGGACGGCCAATGATCTTCCCTCTCCCTCATATCATAAAAATAATGATTATTCTTTTTGTTCTTAATTAAATATATTTCTTTCATTTTGCTTACGTCATATCCAATTAATTAAGCCCGTATCAAAAAAAAAAATTCCGTACATATGGGACCACATTAGTTGTTAAGAGTTCATAGGGTTTTATACTTTGTACGTGGAAGGGCATGCATTTAACCAAATATTATTTCATTCCAAAGAAATAGGTCCAACAAATAACAGAAAAGAAAAGCGTCCAATAATCTTTTGTTTTAGAACCAGCTAGCCTGAGATCTTTATTCAAGAAAAGGGGGAGAGAGAGAGAGAGAGAGAGGTGTTGGGCACTCGTCATCATCATGCTTTCATCGGATACAAAAAGGTTAGTCATGGAAGAACCTTCCTAGAATGGAAAAAAGATAGCTTTTTAGGTTAAGTAAAGCGAGAAGACACATGCGAAAAGCAAAAGCACTCCCCATGTGAATTTCAGAGTCTTCATGGAGATAGTCGGCTATTACTTTGAGTAGGTGAGTGCATGGAACCTTTAAGAGAAATTTAAAAAAAAAAAATTAAACAGAGAAAAACAGAACCAATTATCGTTGGAATTTAGGATTAACCCATGTTAACAAAAGAACAACGACAAATATATCCACAGTTTGTCCTGATGCAGAGTTTTATCATTCTAGATGCTTGGGTGTGATTTTGGGTTTCATTTATTTTTATTATTTCTCTGCCTATTGTTTTACCTTTGCAGCGTCTTAATTTTCTGAAATTAACTTCAAATTTCATTTTACAGAAGAATCTTACCTAATGAGGCTAAAGAATTTTTTTAGTGAATCGGAAATCACCATATCAATTAGCAGAGCAATGGGAAGCCTTTTGATAGTTAATTCTTGCTTGTAAATGGTAGAAGACTAAGGAAAGAGAATTAGAAGTGTTACATGTTAAGCCTTTTTTTGAAGCCAAGGCGTGGATGTCAGCAAAACCAGGCGGAGATGGGTTACAAGTTCAGACTTCTTGGATTCCGATTCTGCCAAGACCACAAGACTTCAACCCATCTACAAAGATGAACAAGTAAACCAGATTCTAGTAAAGCAAACGGGGCTGACAAAAGGGTGTTTTTGATGATTAGTTACGAAAAATTTAGCATTTTTGAGTTTATTATGTTTAGTGATCACGCTGATGTGTCATTCTCTCATTGAAGGGTACAAATGACTTAGTTTGTATCAAATGCCTATAGAAGTTATTCTCTCTATGAAATATCTCTCTTTCCATCAACCCAATTCTATCTGGACTCCACTTGAAGATGAATGAATTCATCTTCAATGAAGGCGGAAACCAGGTTATGTTAAAAAAGGCTCTCTTCTGTTTACAGCCTTTCCATTTCAATCTCACCAAACGTATATTCCTGCCAAGTACAACCTCAAATACTACCCATACAGGCAATTCAACAACTTCTATTAAGCAATGTAGAAGTCTATGACAACTAGAATGGGCATTTAAAGCTTGCCCAGATACAATGAGAACATTTGTGCTTACTGGATATAAATGCTCCAAGGTTTCTTCTACATATGGATAAAACAAATGGAAACAGTTTTTGCTTTACAGAGATAAGAGCTCTTGATTTACAACTTGGTGATCTGCGTAGAATAGCAGCTTTCACCTCTGAAATTCCAGTCCAACCAAAAGAAATTATTTTCTACCAAACGTAGCATCAGTTAATCCCATATTAAGAATGACCACCTGTTGTATGAGCTTCAGTGAACAATCCCTGAAAAGAACAGCAAAGAATGTGTGAAAACCCAAATTTTATGACAAAAACGCCAAAAAACGTTACGGCCAAATGTTTACGGATGACCAATTTAATCAGTAGAAGATTGGAATGTAAGGAAGAAAAAAAAAAAAAAAAAAAAAGTATAACAGATGGGAAAAAAAATATGGAACCATAAGCATAAACTTATGTTGGAATTGTGTTCGTTCACTCCATCCCACAACCAATATTGTGTCACAATCACGATAAGGCAGATATTGCAAAGCAAAGACAATTGATGTCTTATCAAATCAGCCGTAAGACAATGTCTAAAAGGGAGATAATCCCACTCAATTTCACACCTCAGAGGGTCTTGCATATAGCTAGGAACTAAGACAGACCAGAAACTCTGTTTGTTTAATCAAATTTAGCAAAAGCAGACTTAACACTCCTAGTCTGAAATCATTTCCATATCCATCTAAGCACCAAATCCCAATATTTTCTCAAAGAGATGAATAGGTCCCAAATAACGAGAGAGATGTAAAAAAGGTCTGGTTACACTTACGCCTATTCCTAATCCTAAACGGAATGTAATGACGTAGGGATCCATATTTAACTATAAATTTCATCATGTGCTCTTAAAGGCACTAGTAGAATCATACAACTCCTGTTTCCTTTTTTCCTTTTCCCCTTTTGTTGGGTGATTGCTTGCTTACAGGTGCCAGTCTCTTTAGCTCTCAATTTTCTGTGGCTGGTGGGATCTGAAATCGATGCTGAGATTACTCAAGATTAATTTAGCTTTACATCAGGATTAAGTCATGTTTTTTAACCAAGGGTTAAATCATCTTTGACTGCTTAAAGTGACCATTCTTTAGGAAAGAAGAAAACACCAGCACTTGTGCACGTGCACACTCATAAAATCATGCATGCACAATCAAACCAAACCAAAAACACAATCACCCATCCCTTTCTTTCCCCCAAGAAAAGAAGAGCACACCCAAAATTGTGCATTAGTATATGTGCTACACTAGTAAAAGAGGGAAATTGCAATGCAACTTTTTAGGACTTAACCGCAACAACAGAGGAAAATTAATGCCTAAAAAAATTTTTAAACCAAGACTAATTTTTTCAATATTAAAGATAGAGAAAATCTTATCAGTAGTAATACAAAATTCAACCCCTGGTTTTACTTATGAGATTGCAATAGATTAGTGCCTCAGACACTAATGGGCCCTAACATCTTTTATGCTATATGCCGATTCCTAAATAACTTGTAAATGGAGAAATTATTTTAGATTACAAATAAATCCAAATATTGAATTTCATGACAGCCATATCTGAAAACCATAGAGGCATAACAAAAACTTACAAAGCGCTACCTCATTATATGAAAACACAGTAAATGGTAGAAATTGAAACATGTAAAGCTCATAAAAATATTTACTCGCGTCCTGCAAACTCCATGTAAGCTACAGCTCACTATAATTGCGCCAAACCGAACGAAATTCTTCACGGAATGTGTTCAAGCGTGCTTTCAAATTAGGCGTTCTAAGACTTGCATGCAGGATAGTGGCTGAGAGAGAGAGCAAGAGAGAATTAACTCAAAATATACAAAATGCTAAGGAAAAACACGAGAGATTTACAGCACATTACATACCAAGAAGTCCAATGGCAAGAGCCCATAGGACAGTTAAGAGACCAGAAGAAATAAACCAAAGGACGAAACTCCCTACAAAAAGACAAAAAGGACATTGGGTAAGCATTTAAATAACTAATAAAAGTCATTAAGTGATGGTTTCTCGACTCTCAGCATATGCAGAAAAGAAAACATTGCTTTCAGAATTCAAATACCAGCAGAGAATATAAAAACAAACACCCAACGAGGCTGGCCGCAAATATATATTGCTCTTTTAGCTGATGGACGTCCACGAATAACAGGCCTGGCAATAACAAAACAATTTTTTTTTTATAAGTAATCAAAATATCATTAAAAGTGCAAAGCGCAACGAATATACACAAGAAGTATACAAGAGAAACGTCTAACTAGGAAAAAAGTACATCGATAGACATCACAGGACAACTTGCAGGCACATAATAAGCAAAGACACTTACGTAAGAGGAGGCCTCATCTTTGCAGCTAAGTGAGGAGAGAATTGCCTCACTGTTCTTGTTACCTTCTCATTAA
This sequence comes from Corylus avellana, assembly GCF_901000735.1. Classification (NCBI taxonomy): domain Eukaryota; kingdom Viridiplantae; phylum Streptophyta; class Magnoliopsida; order Fagales; family Betulaceae; genus Corylus; species Corylus avellana. The sequence goes on from NC_081549.1 coordinate 20,049,559, forward strand.
AAGTACCTGCAAAGCTGTAGCTATAATCCTTAGCGACAACAGATGAGAAACTAACATGATGGTTACTGATAAGGAATTATATTATTGCATACCAGTATCACTGTATAAAGAGAAAAGATGCCTGGTATGACTTTTTTTCGCTTCCTAGATGGCCCTTTTATGTTTACTATCACTGCAGCCAATATAAAGAAACAAACAATAATACAGTCTCACCCCATCCCTGCATTTTGAATCATTTTATGCATAGGAGTAGACCTCTCTTCTAGTCAAAAGATAGCAGCGAATCCCACAGAATCACTGGCAACAGATTTAAGCCGCTGCCCAATCCCCACCCACAGGAAAAGAGAGACAGAAAGAGCAAATGGCAGAAAACAAACAATAGAAAATATAGGTTAGGGACAGTCAAGAGTCCCGTTGACAACGGACGCAACCAACTCAAGCTAATTTCACATGGGATATTCTGAAGTACATACTGTGCAACTTAAACTAATGAATTTCCATAATTTATTACTAAGATTTTTTATATCTTCAATACTCTACCCCATATATGCATAAGCAGACACAACAAAAAATTTCCACTGGATTGGTAACATGGGCATATATGTCATGCCGATTTCTTCCCACTTGTCAAAAGTACTTATATAGGAACTCTACAAAAATGAATACTTAATAATTGCTTTCTGAAAGTCCCAGTCAGTTTTTCCCTATCCACATCTTTCTGCTTTTCGAGAAATCAGACGGAGAAAAAAAAAAAAGTTGTTACTCATGTGAACAGAGGTCAACAAGGTCATGCACCACCTGTCTAGCTTTCTCCATGACATCACCCGTAGCATTACCCCATTACTGAACCATAAACCATGACAAACACTTCCACCACCACCACCACCATGTTCCAATTATGAGTGGACAGTTACCCAATCTAAAACACAAGTACAACTCTAAGCCTACTTATCAAAAACTGTATGTGCATGCTTGTGTATGTTCATGTGTGTGGTTGTAATATTGAGTCATTGACCATTATAAAACCATAGGAAGAAACTTTTCGATTTATTATGTATACATAAGCATAAAGTATACTCCCATAACTAATTCAGATCAATGAGTGACGTATAACATACTCACTTTTCATGACTTAGCCTCCTAAAAGGACAAATTGACTGCCCTGGACTCTATTTGGGCAAGGAAAAAGCCATAAATCATCAAGCCTCACTAACTTGCTCTAACCTACACCAGTAAAATCCTAACTTAAGTTACCATGAACTAAATATTCAAAATATTAAATGAATTTCACCACCAATACCCTCGGATAATGAGAATATAAAACATAGGCCTTAAATAGTAAAATATATATTGATATCCCCTCCAAAAAAAAACTCTTAGAACTATTTTTAATGATCAAAATTCCAACTAAGTAAACCGTATTCCCTGTAAACACAAACACATAACAGAAGTACATAACAAATAGACAAGCACGTGCACACACGTACATACAATGGCTTACCTGTCATTGAGGAAAGCAATGCTAAGTGCCGTCAGAAACGCAGCTACAAGAGAGAGTGGCCTCCGGAGAAAACCCAATCCTACATTCATAATGAAAATATAAAAACAAACACATTTGACATATTTATAACAAAGGAAATGGAGCATTAGAGCCCTCTTGTTCACTTACCAAGAATGAAAGTGATCATAATGAAGTAGTTGGTCCGGTAGCTGCAAGCAAATATTTCAGATGACGATAACAGATTAGTAAAACAAATACGAGCAATCACATTATTGGTAACCCAACAAAACCAAAACCCCCCACCCAAATGAGCCTAACATACCAACAAAGAGCTAGACGAGTCGCTTTTCACTTTCCAGGATACTAAATCAGCGTTATGCAATTACTTTCCCTAATTCAGTTAGGTATTCATTTTCAGGAACCCAAATATAGGGAAACAAGTAGGATGGATATTGATAAATATTTCAATTCTTACTCATCGGTTCTCAGCAACAAAAGAACTTGCCGATTTAGATCCAAGCCGATTTAATTCACAAGAAAATGCAAAATTCAAGCAGAACTCGGTAATTCAAGCAAGAAAGAAAAAGAGACTAAACAACCACATAATCGAGCTAAAGAAGCATGAAAATAAGTCAGAAGGAAATCGTACTAGTAGAGATTGCATTTGAGGCGGCTATTCCACTTGGCGTACGATCTGGGGACGGTGAACCTGGAGAAGAATTCGGAGAGAGGGCGCGGCGGCGACGACCAGTCGACCTCGCGCAGGGCGTCAATCAGATCCTCCGCTGTCACGTTGCCCCAATCCATAGCTCTCTCGGATTCTGCTACGAAACCCTAGAAAGACAACCTTAAAAATACGGGGACGAAAAGAAAAAAAAATAACGAGTTGCGAAGCGAGAGCGAGAAGGAATCGAGGTTGGAGGTGGGTGATCGTCTGAGATAGGATGGAGCGATTTGGGGAGGGAGATAATGAGGAAGCGTTGATGGAAGGAAATGGTTTTGGGAGGTTTTGAGCCAACGAAGGTTCGTCTGGAAAAGTTAAGAGGAATTTGACCAAAAAGCTAGCATGTCTGAGCCCGGGTTCGAACCGGGGACCTCTAGTGTGTGAGACTAGCGTGATAACCGACTACACCACCCAGACGCTTCCGTGTTAATGCTTTTGATTTTTTATACTTCAATGATTTAAAACCTAGAGTGAGTACCACTTCCTCTCAAATCTCAATCATTTTATTTAAAATTGAACGGTTCAATAAATATTAATTCTAAAAGATCGATAAATCCGATACGCGGTGATAACCATTATTATGGCAAAATCCCTACTATTAAATTTTAAACTAATAGTTAAGATTTAAAGAAATATACTAATAGAATGTCCTAAAAATTCTAAGGAATCTTGATCCATTATTAACCATCTTGATCCATTGTCCCTCATTTGCTAAAACAAAAGAAAAAAAATGAAGAAGAAAATTCTAACTCTAATCAAGTAAACCACCCCGAGTTTCTCACACTTTTTTCTTCTGCTCTACAAACGCATAAAGGGTATTTTGTGTTTCGAAAAATGAGTAATGTTATTATTAGATTGTTATACAATTTAATAATGTGACAATGAAAAATTGAAAATCAACTATTTATCAATACTTATTAAAAAAAACAAATGGATGGTTTTCACTTATACATCATTCCAGTTGTATACCAATCATGTAATAATCTAGCTACTAAATAATATTACTCTCGTAGAAAATAAGTTCACAAGCTATTAAATTTCAAACCAACAAAAAGTTGTAATCTAATTAACATATATAACATATAAAGAGTCAAATTATAACCATTTATAATGGTAAGAGAAAAAATCACTAAATCTTCTATACACTAAAATGTTAATGCAAAGTTACCATTTTTTTTTTTTACATGTCCCCACAAGGGAAGTAATGCAAAGTTACTTATTAGATAAGTAATATTAACTATTTAATATGTTAGTGTATTAACTAACTAGATGGTAGTATAGTTAATATACATTAACACATTAATTATTAACATGTAGTTGTATAGTTACTTACGTTATAAATAGTTAATATACTATAACTTCTATTTTTTTTTTAAAAGAAAATTATGATTTTATTCATGTTGTTCTAACAAAACAATATTACATATACAATTAGGAATTTATTCCATTTAAACATGATCTATGACTTGTTTAACTGATACTTTGGCTAGCCCATGAGTAACATAATTTACATCTCTTTTAACGTGGCCAATTTGACAACTGTGTAACGAGGTAAGCATCGTTAGCGTGTTTTCCACAAGTTGTTCATATCCACTCAAATTCCATCTGTTGGACTTGATAACATTCACTACTTGGATTTCATTACCTTCCATAATGATGACCCAAATCTCTATTGAATTATGTTAAATACAATCTTACATTTTTTTACATTTATTTAAAAAAAAAATCCCACAAGCTCCCCTTACATTTATAGCTGGTCAACTCCACAAAATATGTCAAGTATTCTCTCCATCTATATCACAAATAGGACAAGAAGGTTCATTTCCACTAGTTTCAACAAGTTCTCATTGGTAGGTAGAAGGTTGTGACACTTCAAATCCCACTTCTTCTTGAACAATTTGAACTTTTCCTCTGAGTATATATATCTTGTCTTTCTTTCTTTTTTCCGAATAACAGGCAATGTGAATAGTAAATTCTCCTGATGTGGTACCTTTCCATATCAAAGGCATCTGACTCGTTGTAGCAACTCAATGGCAGCTTGCAAATGGCCCTCACCTTATATCCAATAAAAATCTTTTGAAGAAGCAAAGTGTTCCACCATTTAGTATATTGGTCAATGAGCTCACTCACCTTAGCATTTGCTACCAATAATTATAAACACCTAACTATAATTAGTATACAAATATCTAGCGAAAAATTCCTATGTTCATTTCATTATAGTATTTCAAAACAAGTTCCTAGATAACAAGCCTAAGGGTTTTTTTTTTTTTTTTTATTGAAGATAGTGACGATATTGACCGTGACCTTGATATAGAGCTGGAGCTTCTAACTATGACGAATGCGCTAACTATGGATATGATGCCGTTAATATTTATACAATACAATCTTATATTTATACAAATAATTACACACACACACTCATGCATATTAACATATATAACATACTTATTACTTAATAACTAATATATATGCATATACTTATAAAATTTACTTTAATTAATATATATAAATATATACGAATGAACTAACGAGTTGGACTGCTCTTATAAGTTTCATTATCATCCCAATAACTAAGAAACGATATATTGCCAATAAAAAACACAACGGACTTCTTTGAAATAAATTCCAAAATTAAAATAAAAAGGAAGACTTTACTTTGGTAAGTAAAAGACACATAATTTTGGTGATTAGACGACTTATCAATATTAACACTTGATCTTAGCCAAAAGGTTAAGAAATAGAAAATAAATGATAACCAGATAATGACCTTAAGCTTAGAAATTAGAAATAGAAAGTGTGTTTTCGTTGTTCCAAATCTATCTATCACAACATTATTGAACTTGGCCCCACCCCCCATCATCACCAAATCCAACGAAGAGAAAACGGACACAAAATCCACCAATCATCTCGAACCACCAAATCAAGGGGCTGCTACAACTACAAGACAAGCAACACACGGTGCACGCCACCCCTCGCCCACGTGACCCACTGTAGAATCAACCACAGGCTAACATTGCTTCCTCATTGCATGTTATCTTCTATTGCCACCTACGCTACGCCTTCTCGTTCAAAGCCTCTCTCTGCTCACGCTTTCTAATCAACAAGCACTAATCTCAATTATTCTCGTTAATTGAAATTCTTACAGGAAATATGTAAGCTAATATTTTAATATAAACAATTATTATTACACTAAACAAACCTCTTAATCTCTCTCTCTACCCCTCTCTCTCTCTCTCTCTCTCTCTAATCATTTCTTGGTTCGACCAGATAAAGCCTATAAATTCGGGTCGAATCGTGGAAGGTCCGTTTCCAGAGCTGGGTAACTCCGTCCGAGAGGTTGAACTGCGGTGTTCGGAGCTGGTTCCGGGTTCGGATTCTAGGGTTCTTGAGGGCTTCGAGAATGGCTCAGGCGACCGGGAGGGGTAGGGTGGTCGGGGAGTACCTGGTGGGGCGGCAAATCGGGTCCGGTTCGTTCTCGGTGGTGTGGCACGCCAGGCATCGAGTCCACGGGACCGAGGTGGCGATCAAGGAGATCGCTACGGGCCGGCTCAACAAGAAATTGCAAGAATCTCTAATGTCGGAGATCTTTATCCTCAAGCGGATTAACCACCCTAATATTATTCGCTTGCACGATATTATTCAGGTCTGAGATTAATTTTTGTAGCTTTTTTTTTTTAGTTACTTGAATAACTTTTTGTTTGGATGCGGAGAAAGTGAAGGGAAGTCGAAGGAAAATAGTTTTGAAGTTTCTTACTCGTTAAATTTTGTGACGCATTATGAAACGATAAATTGAAGCTTTTTGTTTACTTAAACCGTAGGCTTTGTTTGTTTCGTTATGGAAATTTATGTAGGAATTAGGATTTGTTTGTTTCGATAGTCGTTAGACCTTTATCAAATTTATGGTGAAAATCCATGAGTTCTTCCAGGAAAAGAGTTCCCGGAAATATTTTCCATGGGGATACGTCTATGTTGTTGGTCTGCATTCGTGTATTTTTCTCTTTGTTTCTCTACGTTGTGATAGCAATTGGTAGAAAAGTAGAATGAATGGAATAGACAGGACTATAGCCCAGGGCTTAGCTTAATTGCTGAGAGATTTAGAAAATGAGGGCTAAAAAGTAAAGATTTTGAAAATAGATTTTTGCATATTTGTGCTTGAGAAGACTGTATCTTTACTTGATCAAAGGGTAATGCAACCTTTTTACTTATTCAACTTGAGAATTTATTGCGCAAAAGCAAAACAAAGAATTCCAAGACTGCAGAGCTGGGAAAACAAAGGATTATCGGGAAAATTATAATCACCATGTGAAGCTCAAGTAACTTGGCCTGATTGGCTTGAGCTGAGAATAGTTTGCTAAGTTAACATTAATGCTTATTACCTGTAACCGAGTCCATCTATAGAGTATTCACTTGGCCTGATTTAGAATTAATCCACAATTTCAACAAGTCAAAGTTGCCCTAAAATTCTCTCCAAGGGTATTCAGCTAGTAATGTCATCTATATACAATATGTTCCAAAGCATTGAAGGTGTGTATTGTTCCCCCTCCAAAATTCATTTTGTAGGGAAATTGCAAGTTTGCATGTGAAAGGCTCTGGGCGGTTGTACAATAGTTGGGATGTTATGAGTAGGGAGAGGGTGCTACCCCTACCCCCACACCTGTTTTCCCTCTCTGGAGGACCGGAGTTTATTTATTTATTTTTGTTAATTAGAGTTTGAATGATGTTGCTCATCTAGGTTCCTGGGAAGATACACCTTGTACTGGAGTACTGCAAAGGGGGTGATCTTTCTGTGTACATTCAACGCCATGGAAGAGTCCCTGAAGGCATTGCAAAGCAATTCATGCAGCAGCTAGGTATATCTTGAGTTTTGCCATGTTGGGTCTTCATTACTATTTTTCAAATCTTCAATGATGAGTAATGTAGTGATGTTGGAAGGTTGTGGATTTTACAGTGGCTGGACTACAAATTCTTCGGGAAAATAATCTTATACATCGGGATTTAAAGCCGCAGGTTTGGTTGATTCTTTTCTGTTTAACTTCCATTTCTGATTTATAAATGGCAATGTATATTGATCATTTCTTTAAGGGAGGAAGCAAGCCCATGGCAAAATTTGTCTTTTCTATTTTTCATAGTACTTAAAGCCATGGACGAACAAAATTTGTACTTGGGATAGTGCTTTAGTCTAGTAGAGAATATGGTTCAACAACCCCTGCAGAAGGCTAAGAAATTGGCAAATAGATGAAGTAAATATTCGTTGGTTAACATTTATAATAAGATAGTTTGATGTGCCGAATTGTTTGATATGTAGTAATCTTGTTGTTGCAGAAAGGTTTTCTCAGCATTTCAATCCATTTCTAACTTGTTTCATTTTTGGAACAGAATCTCCTTCTCACCACTAATGACAACAATTCAGTTTTGAAGATTGCAGATTTTGGATTTGCAAGGTAAAATCAATGTCATTTTTATTATAAGCTTCCTAAAGTCCCCACCTTTAGATGCCTTACCTACGTAGAGCTTTCATGGGCACTCTAGTTTAGATGGTCAGGAATGCTCCTAAACTGTAATGTCTGATTAGATATTATTTTTACCAGTTTTTCTTTTATAGGCAAACTGTAACACCTCAGTCCCACTTTGGGAAAATGAGTAATCCACATAGAGTAGATAGTTTATAAAGACGCTCATGTGTGCTAAGTTTCATATTACTTACTTACTAGGTGAAATTGAGCTTTATAATTAATTCTAGAAAAGTTCTAAATTGACTAGTCCTTTTGAGATGATAGCGCATATGTGGTTAGTGTTTTTTCTTGGATTATTACATAAACACAACTCATGAACCCATGTGGCATTGAATTAGTAACCTTACCTCTCAATACCTTGTGTATGGGGGAGAGGAGATGCCATTTTGTCCAAAGGAAACTGTTTCTTTCATTTTTTAGTGCACAACTGTTAACTAGACACTTTGCTTCATCTTGGAGCATCTGTGCTGACAAGCCATGACATGGGGAAGTTGTGGTCGTCAGACACTTCAAAAAATGACATATGGACATGTACCCTGCACCTGACTCTTGTTGAGGTGGTTTCCCTAGTTCCTTCAACTTTTCGATGTTCAGGCATGTCAATTTTCCCTTTGCAGATCTCTGCAACCTAGAGGCCTCGCAGAAACCATGTGTGGTTCACCGCTTTACATGGCACCAGAGATAATGCAACTTCAGAAGTATGATGCAAAGGTGACTTTCGCTCTTTTTTCCTTGGTTAGGTACTTATAAAGTATTTAATGTTTCTTCCCATTAACATGGAACGGAATATGCAGGCAGATCTCTGGAGTGTTGGTGCCATTTTATTTCAGCTTGTTACTGGAAAAACGCCATTTACTGGAAGCAATCAAATACAGGTTTTGACTAGCTTTACTTTTTCACATGCCTAATGTGGTTTCACATGGTGCTCAGCATTCCTAACATAATTGCTTTTAGTTTTAGTAGTAATCCTCAAGCTGGGTTAAACTAGTCATCATGCATTGTCTTAACCCAAGTTACTTCAATATCGTGTGCTGTACAGTTGCTCCAGAACATTGTGAAATCAACTGAATTGCCTTTCCCTCAAGATATCCAGGGTTTGAGTTCTTACTGCAAAGATTTGTGCCAGAAATTGCTGCGCCGTAATCCAGGTATATCTCTTGATGAATGTGTATGAGATACCTGATCAGACCAAAGAGCGAATGGACTATAATCAGATTCTAAATTCTAACTGCATGTTTTTCAATATTTTTTATGTTGTCAATTGTCAAATGGCATAGAGACGCGAGCTATAATCAGATGCTAAAGTCTCACAATGTCAAGGAATGATATATGAGACCCATAGGAAATTTTGTCTTATCTACCAATGGATTATGAAATTTATATGAAATTCCTCCTCGTATTTCCAATTTTTTGATTCTATTCCTTGAAATTGTATTTGCAGTTGAACGATTAACATTTGAAGAGTTTTTCAACCACCCATTCCTTTCTCAGAAACAACCAGCTGCATCGCCGAGGTACACGATGCGAAGAGCGTTTGTCTTCATGGTTGTCTAAATGTATTTATCAGTTATCCAAATTCTAAAATCTTATGCAGGAGTAGGAGCTCTTCAAGACTAGCGGATGAATTTACTTCATCTGAATGTGATCCTGTGAGAAATATGGAGGAAAGTTCTCATGAGGATTGTCTGCCTTTCTTTTTAGATGATGACTCTAGTGGTCCTGAGGGTAGCCCATCTTTCTTAAGGAGGAGGTCCTCAATGAAGTCTTCTTTTGGATTTTCCCTTGATACAAAAGGTGATAGAAGGGAAGCAGCATCTACCACTTCTAATAACATGAATCTCTCTTTCGGATATGGTAGTGCCACAGATAATTTGGAAAGTACTCATCCTAAGGTGGACAGCCATCGACCCTCAGATAGAAGTTTAGCTGATCCTCTGAAATCCATGGACCAGAGATCTTCAAACACTCGATCAAGAGGTACCAAGAATCCCAATATGCTCTTTTTCCCTCTCATTTCAGTGTATGGTTTATCTAGATCTAGCATGTCTTAGTAAGACATGAACTTTCATGGTTTCTGCAGTCATGGATTCGCTAGATTTAATTGATCAAGATTATGTTGTTGTGTCTGGACCTCCAATGGATATGTCGTCTTCCTCAGCAAGTCCTTCCAAGCCAAGCCATTCTCCATACAAATCACAGAGTCCTCCTGAAGCAGTTTTTAACATGACCGCCAAATCAAGTTCCCCAATGCCAATCATTGGCGCACAGAGTAGTAAAATGTGTCCCATTGGAAGCTTAGAAAGTCAGAGCTCTGCTCCAGGCACTTCACAGGGATCAGTGGATATGGGAGACACTTTAGAGCAGCCATCTACTCACTGCATGACGAGGATTAAATCATTACAGCAGTGTGCCTCTGCCATTAAAGATTTAATAAATGAAAAGGTAAGCCAGTTTCTTTTGTATTGTCCCAACAACCCTGTAGGGAATTTAAAAAGTGCATTTTGTACAAATCAGAGTAATAAATCATAAATGGTTCCCTCTTCCTCCCTCTCCACTCAGTCATTTGAGTTTAAGTTTAAAGATAGATGGTCTCTCAGTGGCACATAATCATGTCTGGCCCATTTACTAAAACTAGTCTTGTTGTTTCTATATATTTCTTTGGCATCTGTTGATTTCCCTTAGTTTTTTCATTAGGCCAGCCAAGCACTTAATTCATTTGGTGTCTATGTGGCCTCCTTGGGAATATTCAATTGGCTTCCAGTATAGCAGAGATATATAATGGTATATCCATAGGACACATGTTAATGAGCTGACTCAGGAGGTGGGATCTAAAATGTATGATGGTGGGCTTAAATTCTTGGGTGCCTATTCATTTGCTTTGATGATTGTAACGGACTATACATTTTATACTTGTTATACTCTGATCGTCAATGCATGGTAAACCTTTTCTGGGTCCCACAATATAGGGTTTATAACCTGATAAAGTTCTTATGTCCTATAATTATTGTTTGAAGAGCATAATTTGGTGGTCGGACTAACTTAATCTTCGTCTCCTGTTTTGTTTGTGCCTCATTCTGCTAGCCTAAGTCTCCTTCTGATATGCCTTGAATTACCTTGATTTTTTTTTTTTTTTTTTTTTTTTTTTTTGTAATTCCTGCTATTACAAGTTTAATTAGTTTTTTCTGCTATTACAAGTTTAATTAACTTGTCATTATCAAAAAGATCGAGGCAGATAGGCAACTAGAAGCATTCTCGATTCAGCTTGTAATTCTTGCAATTTGGAAGCAAGCCTTGCATATATGCCATACACAAGCTGCCTCAGCCATGGAAGGAAGTCCAGGCCAAGAGATTCCAAGATTTAGGAGGAGCACCAGCAAGAAATATGGTAGTTCTGACACAGAAGAACATCTTGATGTTTGCAGTACTCAATTGCCCGAGGATATTTCCTCTCAGATTGAGAGAGAATTTCTCCTGGAAGTTGAACATGCTGAAGAACTTGCTAAGGTTATTGAACCTGGTATGACATGATATTTGGACATTCTTCATTACATATAAAATTTTAATGTTTCCTCCATAGATCATCGGCACTAATGCAGAAGTGATTGTAGCTTGTAAGATCATATGTTTCACTTTTGTTCTCACCCTTTTGTAAAATTCATTTTATTGATGCCTGAATTCCTATGCTTGTTTTTTTAAACCCATAGTATTTGACAACTTTCCGATTTCAATTTTCAAATTTCAAATGGTTCGATCTTGGTGTTGTGAAATTTTTTGAAGTCATATCTGCATATGCATAAGGTGTGTGTGTATATGTCATGTTAACAATCTTTATTATTTAATGGTGCCAACAACTTTTTTCTAAGTAAAATGGGATTGGGTCCTACGAGCTAGTGGTTGTAGGAGCAGCATGTTTATGGTATGGGAGCTTTTGCCGTCATATATCTATTTTTATGAGGGACTTTGGTGCTTCTGTACCTCCAATTTGCCTGTGTTATAAATATGTAGATAAGGAAGCTCCCATGGTTTTTCATTCTACAGTGTGTAAGGCTCTAAATACTGAACTTCCTCATCGTGATTGTAGGCAATACGGAGATGCCAGATGCAATGGAGACAATATTTGACTCTGCCCTTGCTTTTGGGAGGCGCGGAGGCGTGAGTATTTTCTTTTCTTTTTTTCTTGGAATTTGGATCATGACACATTCCCGCATTTGGTTGTAGCTAATACTTAACTGAATTAGTAGGCAAGGCAATGCAAGACAAGGTTTTATGTTTATGCATTGTATTTGTGCTTGTAGAACTCGGAGGTTAAATTCCAGATTAGGGATCACGGTTGAGACATGCTAAAGTCCCTACTCTAGCTAGTTATGAACCTGAAGTGAGTAGTTGAAAAATAAATTAATGGAAATTCTGTGTTCATAATTGTAAACCAATACTCTGTCGGCATCTCTTAGTCTTGTGTCCATATAGGCTTGTCTATTATGATTCAAATCATGCTCACTTGCTTCACTAAATGTAACGTGTAATGTACTTAAAAACACAACCTTTCGTGTTGTGCTGTAAGAAAAAGCAGAGGTAGAAATGCATGAAGTTACATGGCATTGCTTCAAATCCATTAGAAATACTCTTTATATAGATAATCGAGTTAACAAAACAATGGTCTCGACTATAAGGATGTTGAATATATTGTTTGAGAAAAGATCATAACATGTTACCTTAGATATTATGAAATTCGGTGAGTGATACAAAATGTTGAAGTAATTCTGGCACCACCCACTGAGGATTGTTGTTTCATATGTTTTGTAGGTTGAGGAGCTCATGGGTAATATGGAAAGTGCAGCAGCATTGTATTCAAAAGCTGTGCTTTTGTTAGTCTTCCTTCTAGTGGAAGCACCATCCCTCATTGTCAATCCTCCATTCTCCCTCACAAACTCGGACCGGTATAGGCTCCGAGGTTACATTGACATCATTAAAAACAGGCAATGTTATTCAAGGTCTCAGCGGATGGCTGTTCTAAAGTGCGAGGATCAACACTGCCCCCCTTAAATAAATACAAAGCAAGATTTTAGTACCATTTCTTGATGACTTTGCATCCTCTTACTCTGTAAAATTATTTGTTTGTACAGTTATTCTTTGCGTGACTGGGGGAATTGGGAGGTTGACTGGAGTTGACCTATATTAGGGTAGGCTGTTGTAATATTACAATTTTGTGATTTAAAGAATGATGAAATGCGCATTCCTTCTACATTTGATGTGCTTCCTGTCCGGGTTCTTGGTGCAGTAGTCAAAATTGTATCCCAGCAACTTATGGTTATTTCAGTTATAACTATATATTGTTGCAGTTCTATTTAACCCTTGTTTTTTTTTCCTAACAAAAACTTATCCAAGGGTTCCAAACACTGATTGGGGCTATCACTTTGGCATTTGATAAAAATGTAGAAAATAGAAAAATGGAAAGCTTCCCATTTATTTTCCTATGCTATCATATTAGCAAAACATCGGACCCTAGATACTGTGGTGTAGGCACAGAGACGGGCGTGTTTAGAGTTCAAAACAATGAAGGCTCTATGGGGATTGGGAGACATACGGGTCGTATGCAACAAAGAATAACATGCTCAACCTATTAAATATCATAATAGGGTCGTATGCAACAAAGACATGCAACGAAGAATAACATGAATAACATACGGGTCGTATGCAACAAAGAATAACATGCTCTAAGAAGATCGATTAAATATCTTTCCCACTATCGTCATTATATTTGTTTGCATTTGTGGGATATCTTCTCCGTTCAAGATTTTCGGCCAAACAGGGTCCAGTCGTCAAGCTACCAACCAAACTTGGGTATGGAAGAGTTGCCTTGTTAAATCACCGATTATGTTGATAAAAAATAAAATTTTTAATTATTTTATTCATACTCACTCTTAATAAGTAAGGAGTAATAATATATATTACATTTTTATCTTATAATTATCCTATAAAGCCAACGTGACAATTATAATCAATTTTAAAATTTTGTTTTTATTAATGATTGATTAAAATTGTCACGTCATTTTTATGAGATAGTTATGAGATAAAAATGCGGTTTTTAGCGAAACCTAACATGTAGATATTTAGTTGAAAATAATAAATAAATAATAGAAATAAGATTCGAACTTGATATTATATATCAGGTGAGGAGATTCTGCATATTTATCATGAATTTCACTTAGTAGGTTGTTTATAGTTTTTTTATGTTAAGAAATTAGAATGTAGAAGGCTAAATAAATAAATGGGGAGGCTAGTTATTAATTGAGATATAAATTCATTACTTGAATTCAAAAGTTAATTAAGACTATTAAATGAGCATTGTGTCATGTGTGAAAGTGATTTCTGGTTTTACACGTGTATATAACAGTGGGTCAAACGGTAAGGTGTAAGGTCTTATGCCGATGTAACTTCCCCGGTTGTTTATTTCTCCAACAGATTCTTTCAATAAATATAAAGCACCTCTAGCAGCTTAGTTAAAAGATTAATATTAATTATATTTAGTTATTATAATTCTTTTTTTAGCTCCAATAGAATAGCTTGTCATTAGTTAGAATAGTTACATTGCTACGGTGAATAGCAGTTTGGAGCTATTCATTGTAGCACACTAGATGAATAAAATATTGTTTATTTTTCTTTTGTTTATTGTTTCTTTATTTCACCTCTTTTCACCCAACATCTTTTATTTTTTCTTAACACCTCTTCACATCTGTTATGTTTCTCTCTCAAATACAAAATTTCTTCACACAAAACTTATCTCTCATTCACAAAATTTCTTTATACAATTGGATAAAAAAATTGAATACAGAAAAAATTTGTTTCATGGAAACACACGGATGGAAACAAATCAATTGCAGTTGGATAAAAAAATTTAATGCAACAAAAAATTATTGCATAGAAACACATGGATGAAAACAACTCAACTGCAGTTGGATGGCAAAAAATTTATTTATGTTATTAATTTTAAGAATTAGTACCTGCATGTGAGATAGATGTTCCTTATATGTGTTTATTTTTGTTTTTATGAATGATTTCTATATATGTGTTTGTTTTTCTCTTTAATCAAGTGTTGGCAATAATATAATAAAAAAATAATGAGAAGTAATATTTTAAAGTAAATAGAGAATGAAATAAAGAATCTATTAGAGTTTGTAGTGAAAAAACAATAGCTAAAATAAAGGGAGAAACCTACCAAACCCCCACTACTTGCTTGGCTTGTTAACTAGGGTTGAGTCTTCAATTAAGGGGCTAAATTAAGTTTTGGTCTCTCTATGAATGGATAATAGGAAAATATCTATGAATGGTACGACAATTTCTTGATGACATCAAACTGAGACAATAAGGGTCTTGATTAGCTGTAGCCTGTAAGTAATAGGCTAGTAGCAGCCTGCTTTAGCTGTAAGTGGCATTAGTAGCTTTGACTGCATGAAGTTGTAATAGCTCGCCTTCTTTCTTCCTGTAGTTACGGATAGGTCCATTCCTTTTCTTTATTAATATTTAAGAGGAAATCCCAACGAAAAATACACACTATTCCCTCCTTTCGATTATTTTTCACTAGGTAAAATACGGGGATTCTCTAAAGTTATCAGTCAGGCCATTTTATAGAATTATAGTAACCATTATTTTATTTATTTGTGCGATCATCAGACGTACCGATGACTTTCCTGCTCAACCATATATACTGCCATTAAACCAGCTTTGTACTTCGCTTGGCAAGAGGATCAATTCAGAGCCAAATGCTGCAGAAAATGAGATACCAACAAACCCTTCAATACCCTAGTTTTCTCAGTTTTCTCTGTTCTGTTTTCTTTCTCTCCTTTGCAACTTCAGCAACCAATAACTTTCTTCAAAGGGGTTCTTCTCTCTCAGTTGAAGTTGATTCAGACCTTCTGGTCTCCCCAGATAAGTCATTCACCGGCGGCTTCTATGCGGTGGGGAAAAATGCTTACTGCTTCTCAATTTGGTTCACCAATTCCAAGGACAGAACTGTTGTTTGGATGGCAAACAGAGACAAGCCAGTCAATGGCCGAGGCTCCAGAATCTCTCTGAGGCGAGACGGCGCCATGGTCCTAGCCGACGTGGACGGCTCGACCGTGTGGCAGACCAACACCACCGCCACTGATGTTCAAAGAGCCGAGCTTTTGGACTCTGGGAACCTTGCTCTAAAAGACCCACACGGTAAAATTCTGTGGCAAAGTTTTGATTTTCCTACAAATACTCTGCTTCCTAACCAACCCTTTACAAAGAGCAAGAAACTGGTTTCTGCTTCAGGAAGAGGTTCATATTTTTCTGGTTATTTTAGTCTTTACTTTGATAACGATAATGTGTTGAGGTTGATGTATGATGGACCTGATATATCAAGCTTGTATTGGCCTGATCCTGATTTTACCGTGTTCCAAAATGGAAGAACAAATTATAATAGTAGCAGAATTGCTATTTTAGATGAAATGGGTACTTTTTTATCGACTGACAAGTTGCAGTTCAACGCTGCTGACATGGGTTTTGGGGTCAAAAGGAGGCTGACAATGGATTATGATGGAAACCTTAGACTTTATAGCCTAAACAATTTGTCAGGATTGTGGGAGGTTTCATGGGAAGCTCTCACTGAACCGTGTAAAGTGCATGGGATATGTGGGAGAAATGGGATTTGTGTTTATGCACCGCAGGCCCAGTGCTCATGTCCTCCTGGCTATGGGGTCACTGATCCAAGTAATTGGAACAAAGGTTGCAAGCCCAAGTTCAATAAAACTTGCAGCCAAGCCAATGATGTGAAATTTGTGGAGCTTGCAAATGTAGATTTCTATGGATATGATCTCGATTACAGTACAGAAAGTTCAATTGACTCTTGCAGAAATCTTTGCTTAGGGGATTGCCGTTGTGAAGCATTTAGCTATAGGCTAACAGGAGAACAGCTTTGTTTCACAAAAAGTGCACTTTTTAATGGCTTCAGGACTCCAGATTTTCCAGGCAGTATATTTCTAAAATTGCCAGCAAGTTTGGAAACCACAGAACCCAACAGTACTCTCATTGCGACCAATCCAATATGTGGGATCCGTGAATCTGAAATTGTGATAGGGTCTCCTTCCATGTTTGACAACAATTCAAAAAAACAGACATGGGTTTATCTCTACTCGTTTGTTTCTGCAATTGGTGCAGTTGAAGTTCTCATCTTTGTATTGGGTTGGTGGTTCCTTTTTAGAGGACATGGCGTGCCCGCTTCACTAGAAGACGGGTACCGTGCGCTTTCAAGCCAGTTCAGGAAATTCAGTTATGCTGAACTGAGGAAGGTCACCAAGAAGTTCAAGGAAGAGCTAGGAAGAGGAGCCTCAGGGGCTGTATATAAGGGTATTTTGGCAGATGAAAGGGTAGTGGCTGTGAAGAGATTGGGAGATATGTATGAAGGGGAAGAAGTGTTTTGGGCAGAAATAAGTACTATTGGGAGAATCAATCACATGAACCTTGTTAGAATGTGGGGATTCTGTTCAGAACGTGGACACAGAATTCTGGTGTATGAGTATGTAGAAAATGGATCATTGGACAGACACTTATTCCCCCCTAATTTCCTTGGATGGAAAGAGAGGTTTAAAGTTGCATTAGGAACAGCAAAAGGGTTGGCTTATCTTCATCATGAGTGTCTAGAATGGGTTATCCACTGTGATGTGAAGCCTGAAAATATACTTCTGGACAGTGAATTTGAAGCAAAGATTGCAGATTTTGGGCTTGCAAAGTTGTCTCAAAGAGGAAGCCCCAGCTCAGGATTTTCTCGGATTCGAGGGACAAAAGGGTACATGGCTCCGGAATGGGCTTCGACTCTTCCTATCACAGCAAAAGTTGATGTTTATAGTTATGGAGTTGTGATTTTGGAGATGTTGAAGGGAATTAGGTTATCAAGCTGGGTGGTAAACAATAGCACTGAGGAGCAGGAACCGGAGTTGACGAGGTTTGTTAGGATAGTGAAAGGGAAAATTCAATGCAGAGAAGACGATTCATGGATAGAGAAAATAGTGGATCCAAGATTGGAAGGGCAGTTTAGCAGGAGGCAGGCAACAACAATGGTTGAAATTGGCATTTCCTGTGTGGAGGAAGACAGAAACAAAAGACCAGCAATGGCTTCGGTTCTCCAACTTCTACTAGAATGTGAAGAATAGGGGCGGGTATGTTAACCATTATCGCTTACTGATCGCCTTTCGGCTGTTAGTAGGTAGAATAAAAGTATTATTTTGACGTTTGTTCGGTTCAGTGGATGGTAGATTTTTTTTTTTTTTTTTTTTGGCCGGTAAACGACTTAACCGATTTTCAAGTGAAATTTGAATTTTATATGGTAGGTTTTTTTATTGTTTTGTCAAGCTGATTTGTGGTTGTCATTTTGGTCTGTGTTCTATGATTTTTTTTTTTTTAATTTTTTTTTTCTTTTCATTTATAAAGCATATGCTTTATTGAATATGCAGTTAGAAGGAAATTGATAAATCTTAATACAAAAACTTGTAACCGACAATTAACCGGCCACATATTAACCGATTAACTGAATAACAGAAAAACTCAAAGCTATTCCTTATCGGTATGAAGTCGGTTTCCCCGGTTCAGGAGGTGAAAATGCCTCTATCGACACCGACCAAACCGATACCCACTCTTAATGAAGATGAATCTAAACTTAATTTTTCTAAAAATCAGTAATTGCGAGAGCTATAATTATCTTCACTTTTCCGTTTTTTCTTATGTAATAAAAGAAAGCTTTTAATGGACAATAGATAAATGTGTTAACACTTCTCCTTATTAACACATCAAATTGGAACCAAATTTTTAGAAAAAGTCTTAAGAAAACTCAACATGTGAGGGAATAAGATTATCTTATTTGAATTAGAACTTGAATGACGTGAAGGCTCCCACACATTGGGCTCCAAAAATAAGAGAAAGAATCACATACCCACAACTACAAGCAAAAAATATTTGATACCATAATAATCAGTGTCTATTGCCTAATAAACCATTCATGCATATATTCTCTTTTTGGGTACGTAGAAAGCATATATTCACCGAAAGAGCAAAATCGACGCTGCAAATTAAAGAGTATATAAAATGTCAATTTCACCCGATCGAGAATAACAAAAAAAAATTCTTAATAATCAATACCTATGCTATCTACATAAACATTGTAATAACAGGACAATAATCCTCTTAAATTTAATCTAAAAGAAATCTTAGTTCGACCAATAATTCCTTGCACAGGACCAATAAAGGACGTCGCATTCAACTCATCCACAAAGAACAAAACAACAAAGTTCATGATGACCAATAATAGAACGTGACTTCTCAACTTGGGAAACAAAAAATCGTAAGGTATTTTCAACAGTTAACCACTAAGCGCGAAGCCACTAACCAGGAATCTAACACTAGCCCTAGTCCATAATGTCTTTCCCACGTGCGACGACCAAAGAAATATATATAGGATGCCGTCACTGCTTCCCCCGACTGGTGTTCAGGTGAGAAAAAGCGGAGACGGGAGAACCCAACGTCTGCTAATAATAAAATCAAATTAAATAAAAAAGAAAACAAAAAGTCTTTTTTGTTGTCTTTTTAAATTCTGAGCAAGACCCTTCACTTTCCTCTCGACTTTCTCTCTGTCCAAACGAAGGTACTTTACACACCCTCTTCAATTAGAGTGAGATTTAGATTTGTATTTTAGTTCAAAATTATTTGTCGAGTTATCAAATGGCGGGTTGTTCACCGAGCTTGGGGGTATCAAATGTCGTGAGCTCCCGAAACGGGGTTGTTTCGGGGAAGGTGTTGAGTCAGAGCGTGGTTGTGGAGAGTGTGAGATTTAGGAATGTGGTTAAGGAGGTGGCTTTTCCGGTGTTGATTAGGAGCAACAATAGGAGTAGACAGAGGAACCACCGGCTTGTGGTGGTGGCAAATGGGTCGCAGCCACGTGGAGAGTCGCAGTCCGGCGTAGCTGCGGTCACAGTTGCGAAAGAGGAAGGCGATAGTGATATTGGTGTAGGGAAGGGTATTGGGGTCTTGGAGGGTGGGTATGAAGCGAGAGAAGATGCTGGTGGGAGTGGTGGAAATGGGAGATTTACCAATGGTAGAGGAGGCGGCGGAGGAGGTGGC
This sequence comes from Corylus avellana, assembly GCF_901000735.1. Lineage (NCBI taxonomy): Eukaryota > Viridiplantae > Streptophyta > Magnoliopsida > Fagales > Betulaceae > Corylus > Corylus avellana. The sequence goes on from NC_081549.1 coordinate 20,069,429, forward strand.
GGTGGTGATGACAATGGGGATGATAAAGAAGAAGAGGAGCTTGGACCAATTTTGAAATTTGAGGAGGTTATGAAGGAGACGGAGGCTCGGGGGGCTAGTCTTCCTAGAGATATGTTAGAGGCTGCCAAGAGCGTGGGGATTCGCAGAGTGCTTCTCCTTAGATATTTGGATTTGCAGGTACAACTTACTTACATATTATGTGTCTGTTTAAACTTGTTGTTTTGGTGTCCTTATGTGTGATTACTGATTAGTAAGTCTTTTGCTGCTGTTATAACCAGTGATTTTGATATATGAACTGTAGGGGTCTGTCTGGCCTCTGGGTTTCGCAATGAGGACATGCGCTATACTTCGCAATCGAATGTTGGCTGATCCGTCTTTTCTTTTTAAAGTTGGAACAGAGGTTTGTTGATCTTCTTGTAACATGTTTTTTTATGCAAGCCTATGTTACTGACTGGTTTTGATGAAACTGTGCCATATTTCCCAACTTTTGTGGGAGTAAATGGTGCCTTTAAACTGTTGTGGCCAGAGAATATAAATTGATCACTTATGCAATGCTTTGGTTGACATGGGGGAATAAAATTACCCACTTTTGCATGTGCCAGCATGTATGGAATTGAAGTGTTAGCATACAGAACCGGGATGATTGAGTACTGGGAGAGTAGTTAATGAGGCATTTAGGCAGTAGACAAGTTAGGCTGCCAAGTGGCTATCTTATTCTTTACAGTTTCAGGGCCCTTCCAAAGTTGTGGCCAACTTCCTGTATTGCTGGAATTGGTCAAACACGAGGGCCTCTATGTGCTCTAATGTCTTAGAGCACCGTTGGTGCGGTGTAGTTGTTGCCATAGACTCATGTGTGACTTTTATTATCATTGATTTAATACAACGCAGATTGTCATTGATTGTTGTTGTGCTACATTTGCGGAAGTTCAAAAGAGAGGCGAAGACTTTTGGGCAGAATTTGAGTTGTATGTTGCAGATCTCTTGGTTGGGTTGGTGGTTAACGTTGCTTTGGTTGGTATGTTGGCACCCTATGCTCGTATTGGGGGACCATCTCTATCTAAGGGGTTCCTTGGACGAATGCAACATGCTTATGGAGCTCTTCCTAGCAGGTTATTAGCTCATTGCAAAAACTATTTTATCTTGATAAGTAACTCATGCGTAGAACAGTAATCAATTGTTTCTTTTCCTCATAAAGAAATATTTTCTGCTTGATCTGGATGTATCCTTTATCTTGCATGCTGATATTGTATTTGTACTTGTGTTTATTTGCATATTCAGATTTAGAATGTAAGAAATATTTTAGTGAGTCTGTCAGGTGATCTTCTTATGCAGCGTGTTTGAAGCTGAAAGGCCAGGATGTAGATTTTCCATACAGCAGAGAATGGGTACATACTTTTATAAGGTAAGTTATATTTATCTGTTCTGAATCATAGTGGGGTTTCTGGCATATTTGTAATTGTTGGTTTACAAATTCTGTTTCCAGGGTATCATGTATGGATCAGTTGGGTTTGCATGTGGCATCATAGGCCAAGGCATTGCAAATTTGATCATGACTGCCAAGCGGTATACTTCCTATATAGATGCTTCATTTATACTTGTTACATGCGAAATTCTGCTTTTGTTTTTTTACCATATTTAAAATAGTGGGTGTTATATAGTCATTTTGAATGATATCTGTAATAAGTTTCCCATTTCTTTCTTCTTCTTTTTTTTTGGGGGGGGTGGCGGACGTTGACTTTTTAGCCTGTCAATCGTTTGAGAACCTTCGTCACTCCAAGGTTCTTTTGGGCATTTTTCCATTTTTCAGTAGAATGTATCACTGATGATACCATCCATGTGGGGCTTTGTGAAGTGAGAGGAACTATAGGGAAATGGAAGACATGATTTTGTTTGCAATGTGAAGGGGGTCTTAACTAAGCTACAATTTCAGTTTAGGTTTTTATCTTGTTTTACCGTGTTAGGTGACTATGTGATGGCAGTTTTTTGCTTGGATAGCAGCCTTAGGGGAGATCCTAACCATGGATAACCTAAGGAAACGACATATCATTGTGGTTGATTGGTGTTGTATGTGTAAAAAGAGTGAAGAGTCTATAGGTCATCTTCTACTCCATTGTAAGATTGCCAATGCCTTGTGGAGTGATATTTTCAGCCGTGTTAGGTTAGCTTGGGTTATATCTAGAAGAATAGTAGACCTTTTTGCTTGTTGCAGAAGGTCGGTCTTCAGACTGCAGCTGTGTGGAGGATGGTTGCGTCCTGCCTTTTTTGGTGTCTTTGGAGGACAAGAAACAATAAAAATTTTGAAAACCAAAAGAGGACGGTGGTGGAACTGAAGTATTTCTTTTTCAAATACAGGAATTAGCTGCTTACTTTTTTAGTTTTTTTCCCATAATTAAATGAAATTGAATTTTTTAGTTTGTGTTTGTCTTTTCTTCTAGTGGATCATTTCTCACAATATTTTTGTCTATATGTCAGGAATATAAAGAAATCAGAAGACGACATACCTGTGCCACCACTTCTAAAGACTGCTGCTCTTTGGGGTATGCCATCACTGTTTAGATTTGCTCTAAGTTGTCAAGTTTATTGCCTTAATATGATCTTGAAACAAGCTTTTGGTGTCCATGAGCTGGTACATATTTCTGTTCTTACTAGTTCCTTGCTAGTGAGAACATCTAAAAGGTTTTTGTTTGATATGCCTCCTCAATGTTTTACTAACTTTACTGTGGCTTTTACTGTTTCTTTCATTCTTTGAATTTGTTCTATCTTCCAATTGATAGTAGCTCAATCCATGTACCTATCTTTTAGAACAGGCATGTTGTCTGTTACCTACCTTTCAGTTCATATTACCTTCGTTATTCAACCTCTTCTGTGGATAATTCTCTCAGTTTTTTTTTTTTTTTTTTTTTTAAGTTTTCGTCTATCTTGTTCATTCTCTAGGGGATAGTTATTGATTTTTTAACTTTTAATTGTCATATCTCCGTTGTCTTCGGCTAATTGGTTACGGTTTTCTCCCCAAATTGCAGGTGTATTTCTTGCCGTTTCCTCCAACACCCGCTACCAGATCATCAATGGACTGGAACGCTTGGTCGAAGGATCAGCTTTTGCAAAGCAGGTTCCACCCATCGCCTTGGCTTTCACAGTTGGTGTGAGATTTGCCAACAATGTGTATGGTGGGATGCAATTTGTTGACTGGGCTAGATGGAGTGGGGTGCAATAAGTGCAGGTGTTTCCTCTTTTATGTTGGAGATGCCTTCTAACCACTTAAATGGGGGACTTAAAAATAAAATAAATATTTATGCTAAGAAATCATTCAATCGATTGGATCCCCTATTGTAATATTTTTGACCTCTAAAAATGCTAGCAGATTGATGTTTTGTCTTCATAGCTTATATTAGCCTGATTGCAATTTGGTCTCTTAACCAATTGAAAGAGCTGTGCAAGTTTTTGTCTTCCCCAGGGGACTGAGATCATCAAAGGGGACTTCACTGTCTTCTCACCTTAAAGCCTAGAACTCCCAAATCTAAAAGCTCCCCTCATTGGATCCCTCCTTCCAGAGACTCTTCTGATGGGTCAATTCTTTTTGCTGCAGCCACATTGGGAATGGGTCCTTCGTTTGACTCAAATGAAGGTGAGGCTTTGGCAGCCTACTTTGCAGTAAAAACAACCTCGAATTTTAACTGTCCTTTTTAAAGGAGATTCTCACACGGGTATACTTAGAAATCCTCAGTGCCATCAAACTAGGAACACCATTGTCATGTGATTACAGAGGCAGTTTCTCAAGCTATTAATGCTAAGGATAAAGTTTTCCAATTTGCTCCCATCCAATTTATTAAAACGTGTTTGAGTACATGTGATTTTTACATGCATTTCTTAAAATTCAATTCAGTTTTAATAGAGTATGTGATTGACACATACATTTTAAAATAGAGTATTGATACTCTTTACACCCATTTTACATGACTAATGTGAAGTATTTTAAGTGACTAATGTCTCGTTAGCTTGTGTGAAATGGGTGTCATAAATGATGCGAGAATAACATGCAAGTTTATTAGATTAAGTTGGAAAAAAAATTCTATGAACAAATTTAGAGGAAAACTTTGTCCAAACTCAAAGATAAAAGCAAATTGAAAGGAGTTGAATTTACCTCCAAATTGTATCTGAGGAGAATAATTTATAATGGAAACTTAAGCTCCTATCAGATTATAGCCGGTTCCACGAAAAATCTTTTAACAATTTAAGAGAATAATTCAAATTTGAATAAGACTTGAAAAACAAAAAAAAAAAAATGAGCTCATAAAGACAGAAGTTTGTTATTGAATAAAATATTTTGGGAACTTTTCATCTTCTTAGCATTTAAATTTTGATAGGAATTTTGGCTACTCAAGCTTATTCCAAGGCTCAAAAAATCTCTACTTACAAAAGTAATTAAATATTACAATTGTTTTTCACTCTCTCCATTCTTTCCAAGAATAGAATGTTTAAAGTTGAAGAATGAGTTTATTTAAGAATGTTTTATTGTTTGATTCTCATAATGCTATCAATTTTGTAAGTCTTATTTCAAATGGAATATTGGAGAAAATCAATTTTTTAGAAGAATTAAATGATATTAATACTTTTTTACTTACTTATTTATCATAATTAGAGACCTTAATTAAAGAATATTAATATTTTTTTTATTAAAAAAAAAATCTGTATTAATATTATTAATTGATTGCTTTAGGCAGCCGCTTAATCCGCATAATGGTGGAGTCGACCTAAAACATTCTCTCTCAACCAATAATATACAGAAGAACCTTGCCTACCAGTTGCGAAACAACTCTGGTCTGTTGCTGATTGCGTTTTGACCAAGAAGCTTCTGAGAATACCAGTTTTTGCATAGCAGAAACTCAGACTCAGAGAGAAGGGAGGAGGAATATTGGAGTAGAGAGACAGAGAGAGATGGACATTAATGTGATCCATTCCTCCAATGCAGAGCAGACCCGTTCACCATCTTCTTCTCCACCTCTTCAAACAGCACCAGGAGGATGGAAAGCCGTACGATATATCCTTGGTAATGCATGAGCTGATCAAGAAATCTCAATTAAGATAATGTTTTCTTCTATTTATTTATGTGTTTTTTCCACTTTTTCTGTGTTCTGATTGTGAACATATTTGGCATTTTAAAGGGAACGAGCTAGACCTTTGAAAAATTGGCTGCAATGAGTTTGATAGCCAGTTTAGTGGTGTATCTGCATGACAAGTACAACCTGGACACCGTACGTTCAGCTGATGTGTTCAATATTTGGGCTGGTTTCACCAACTTTCTACCACTAGCAGGCGCTTTTGTTGCAGATACTTATCTGGGAAGATTCCATACTCTTCTCTTCGGCAGCGCAGCTTTGTTTCTGGTAAAGATTTGCTCTTTTTTCTAAAGCCTTGATGAGTTGGTAAAATAATGCATGTTTAATTCATCTCTGAATGGATTTTATAAAAGATTTACTTAATTTCCATCTTAAAAGGGCTGATCAGTTCAACACCTCAACAGAAAAAGGAAGAGCACAACTAGAGAGCTTCTGCAATTGGTGGTACTGTTAAATCACTACTCACTCCAAATGTTTTAAAATAATAATAAATTTAATCAATGAAAAAAATAGTTAATTTAATAATTTAATTTATATTCTAACAGGTATTTCTTATTTATGATCGCCCTCGTGGTAGCTCTCATAATTACCGACCCAAGTGATGAATTGGACAACCTAGGCAATCCCAAGAATGGTTGGAGGTTATGTAGCTTGCAACAAGTGGAACAGCTGAAATGCATGCATGATTGGTGTTCTACCTGTTTGGTTAACAGGAATCGGTTGTTTTCTAGCCATGACACAAATGAGCTCATTTGGTGTCCTACAAGGGTTGCATTGCTTGTTCCACAATTTGCCTTGTCGGGCTTGATTGAAGCCTTTGCTGCCATTGCCATGATGGAGCTGCTTACTAAACATTGGCCGGAGAGGATGAAGACATTTGGTGGGGCAATCTTCTTTCTCAGCTTATCAATTGCTAGTTTCCTAAGCTCCATCATTATAAATATAATCCTCAATAAGAATAGGCTCGACTACTTTTACTTCACCATTGCCGCTCTCGCATCATTAAATTATATGTTTCTGTGTCTTCGCCCGGCATTATTTGAGGTTTGGCGAGCCCCAGAAGTCATCTCATAATTGCGAAGCAAATGATGAAGAAACAGAGTTGAGGGCAAAAGAAAGTGAATAGATAACAACTCAGAGGAATTTAGCAGCTTTTATATTCGTTTAGCATCATATATTCTAACAGTTTTTACGTTTGCCAGCTTAAAGACATGTAGATCCAAAGGTTGATTTGAAATAAATAAATAAATAGAAGATGGATGGGAGATGAAGAACTAGTATTTCTCTTTATAAAATAGTTACAAAACAGAGTAGTTGTTTTACAATCCCATCGACTTCTTACCATTTTTCATGCTTCCCTAGTACATTGTCTGAACATTGATCCCAACCGTTACATTCAAGACCAAGGGAAGAAAAAAAAAACGTTACTCCCATCGAACGAATCACAAGAGAAGCAATGGAAAATGCTGAAAATATTATATTAATCAAATTAAGCATGAGGCTCAAGAGACCCTGCAATTATACTTATAACCATCACAAAAAAAGAAAAATCTCAAGACCAAGATCCATCATCTCAAAATATTGTCTGAAATTGTTTTAGCTCTTGAATATCAATGAGGTCATCTCTAGTCAGAATCATGTCATCAAACATACAACAGAAGGAGAATGGTGCCTTGGTCTGTGCAGTGAAGAAACAGGGTGAGTCATAGGAGATGATGGAGTATTCATGACTAGAGACAGCAGTGTAACTACGAAGATGAACTAGAGGATGAGGCAACCAATATTGTATGACTATGGTGAGAGCGTAGCGTCTGCATTCGAGTCTCCTCTCGAACAAGTTCAAAGACAGCTTTGTCCAAGGAAAGAACAGGAGTGTGATGCTAAAGTTGCCCGCAGATGGACTCTAAATCATCACGTAGGGACATCAAAATTGATAAAATCGATACTGATCCATGTGTGCAGCATATAGCTGAGCATGTTTGTGATCCATCTAAGATGGGTCTAAAAGAGAAAGTTGATCCTATAAGAATTGCATGCGAGCAAATAAATCATTAATTGATAGCATGTCCTGATTCCTGCTTCAAATGATAGAGATCAAACATAAGTTGGTACTTTCGAGAACAATAAGCAAATCATTAGCGGGAGGCAAGCATATCCCAAGTAGACTTAGAATCATCAAAACTACGAAACAGTGTTGAAACAATGCTGAGATATATGGAATGGTAGTGTTACGAAACCACTAGATCTAATGATTCCTATTCCAATCAAAGTAAAAGTCAACAATCAACAAACAGTCAATCATGACATGTATTGATGACATGGCATGAGTGCTAATGGGACATATGATGTATCATGTGACATGGACTAATGATGTGTTAGATGCTGATGTGGCATTGGATCGATTATTGTTGTTGACACGAATATTGATGTGGCATACTATTTTTGATGACACATGGCACACATGTGCAAAAAGTGTATCGACACGTGAAGCAGGGTTGTGCAGCACATAAGCACTTGGTTGGAGTGGTAGAAACTTTGATTAGTGTGACGATTCCGATGGGACTAGTCTCGATAGCTCTAAAATGATTGGTTTTAGATTTTTTAATCAACGTGGTCATCAACTTAATGGAACAATCATGACAGCGTAAGGTTGTACGAGTAAAACCTTTAGGTGAAGCATGGATGATTAGACTAAGGGGTTGGTGACGACTCAAAATAAATCACATTTTGAGGTTTCAATTGGTGTAGTCAATATCTAATTGATGCACGGAATAAGGAAATTTGAAGAAGACAAAGCTACTATAATCATCGATCATCGGTGAGAATGCTGGAAAAGGGGGAAAGAAAGGTGAAGAAAGTGATTCAAAGCCTAGGCTTTTATTCAATGTGGAGAATAAGTAAAACTATATATTAAATCACACGTAAAAGTGTGCTGGAGGAACCTATATATAGAACCCACCTTATCTAACTACACATATAATGATATAATGTACCAATATAAAAACACAGGAACATAACCTAACAAAAATAAAAACTCATAACTCCAATAATAAAAAAACGACATAATGACTATTTACTAGGTAGCTTTCTAAATGTTCTATCAAGCTTATGGAGCAGTCACGTGACTTGTCGGACATCATTATAATTTCTTTCACCAATTGAAACCTAAAACATTCAAGAGGACAGTCATATATAGTTTTATTGTACAGCCATGCATGTGATGGTAAACTGTCTCTCCAGAATTCATAGGACTCTGTCTTTAATTGCATAGCCTCTGAAAATGGCAGGCCTCTTTTCGCCTCTTATAACGTGACCAATTAGCCGAAGATTGAGGCCCCCACATGGGCCACTCTCTAATTGCCACGGGCCCACAAGTTACAAATGAATTTCTCATATAGTTATGACAAACCCTAGCCCTCTCCTCCAACGGCTATATTTTTCACTTCCCGCGCCCTCTGTATAAGTACCTGCACTGCACGTACCGTACCACCATTTCATTCCCAACTCATTGACACCCTCCTTCTCTTTCCGATTCCCAAAGCTCCTGGCTAACTCGCTCGCTCACTCGCTCTTATTTATTGACTCGGCTCACTCTCTTGTTCTTTCGTTTTCTTGATACAGAAAATTGATTGCACACCTACTTGTTGGTGATCATCCACAATGACCAAGACCGACGCTCTCCGTCGATTCCTCCCTTCTTGCTTCTTCTCCGCCACACCCACGAACGCCACCACTGCCACCATCACCAAGAGACGCCTTAGCACCTCCCTCAGGGACGACACTGACCCAGAAACCAAGAGCCAAGACCAAGACTCCTCTACCTCCAACGACACCGTTTCTGCCTGCACCACCACCACCACAACAACGACTGCTGCTCCTCTTGTCCACCCTCGCCCCTCCCGGACCATGGTGGTCGGGACCATCTTCGGGCCCCGCCGCGGCCACGTCTGGTTCTGTGTCCAGCACGACCGCCTCTCCTTCAAGCCTACCCTCCTACTCGAGCTCTCCATCGTCACCCACCAGCTCGTCAAGGAAATGCGCAGCGGGCTCGTCCGGATCGCGCTCGAGTGCGACGAATCCGAGCTTGGATCCTGCCCGCTCCGCTCGGTACCCGCCTGGACCATGTACTGCAATGGCCGCAAGCTCGGGTTCGCGGCCAGGAGGAAGGCAAGCGAGCGGGTCAAGTCGATGCTCAGGACCATGCAGTCAACGACGGTCGGAGCAGGGGTCATTCCGGCAGGGTTCGGATCGCCGGGAGACGAGGAGGTCATGTACATGAGGGCCAACTATGAGCACGTGGTGGGGAATTCGGACTCGGAGTCGTTCCACCTTGTCAGCCCGGACGAGTGCCCGGGTCAAGAACTCAGCGTGTTCTTGCTTAGGTCGAGGAATATATAGGAACCTTGTTTGAATAAAAGAGGAAAAATTATTTAAAGAAAATTGATTGTTTTCTTGCTCTTGGATTTGAAAATGTTTGCCAGGATTCTCTTGAATCTTGGAAGAGGGGGTTTCTTTGTAACTAGATTTTTCTTTTAGAAGAGTATAGCCAATAGGGGTTGTTAATTAATTATGTAATTGAAGAGTTCTTTAGGGATAATTCCAAGGGATCCGGAATATATATAGGTCTTTCAGCTCATGAAATTACATTTTTGTATAATGTCGACTCATCTTAATTAGTGTAAATAGAGCATTTGGAATCTTTGAAATCTTACCCAATTCAATTTCATCTCTTTTTGTGGATTGATATGTCGATTGTCCACCCAACCATCCCCGATCGCCGAGATCGAGTGCAAGCCTAGGCCGGATAGTTGGGTCCAAATCCTGTGCCGGGCCGATGGGCTCACTGAACCAACAAGTCAGCCGCTCAGATCAACCAACACGTGTACTCATAAGTGTAGGATTCATCGATATATATATTAATTGTTCCAATATTGATGAGATTAACCAACAGTGTGGCAAATAAGATAATTTTTTTTTTTTTTTTTTAACAGGTACACAAGGGAAGGAAGAAGGTAAATTCGAACTAGTAACCTCTGCTTCATTAGGCGTGGTCTACAGCTGATTGAGCTAATCCTTAAAGACAAATAAATAAGATACACTTGATTGATTTCTCTCTATACATATATAGGGCGTTATTATTCTCTAAATTAAAAAATGTAAGAATAGGATCTTTTCGTATATAATGAGGAGGGGAGTATTAATTAATATTTATTATCGTATGTGATCACTTAAATTTTTTTTTTTACATGTCCATACAAGAGAGGAGGGGAGATTCGAACTAGTGACATCTGTTTCATGAGGCGTGGTTCCCAGCCGATTGAATTACCCCTTAGAGACACTTAATTTTAGTACTAGGCTCAACTCTATTACCATTGTATGTTAAATATTTAAATGTTTAACTAAAATTTACAATCAAAAAAAGATATTCAATTCCCAACAAAAAAATAAGTTACTATGATTGCGATCGATAGCCTTCCTAGTGTTTAATTTAGGGGCAGTTGCTAAATATTAATTGGCTGCTAGGAACTCAATTCTTATAAGGATATGGATTCTTGGAGTTACATATTATATTTCATTTTCTAGACAATTTATTAGAAATAAAGGGTGAATAAGTTTAGCTAATACTCAAATTCTGTGCCCTGTGGGAACCTAGTCCATATCTTTTTATACTATATTAAATAAAAATGATGTATTAACTGTTGGTGCTTTAGAATTTAGTTGCTTAAGCAGAATGCAGACCCTTTTTTTTCCAGTTAATTATATTGGATGCGTATTTTTATCTCATCAAAAAGTGAAAAAAAAAAAAACAAAATACTTTATCATTTTTTTTTTTTTTGACATGTCCGCACAAGAAAGAGGAGGGGGATTCGAACTAGTAACCTCCACTTCATTAGGCGTGGTCCCAGCCGATTGAGCTACCTTTTTGGGACAAAATACTTTATCATTTATGTGTGGATGATGATCATGTACTTCTATTATATAAGTTAATCTTATGGTCAAAGGGATTTATTTTCAAATTAAAAGATTTTGCACCAAGTTATATATATACACATGCCTGAGGTTGTGTTATATTGAAGAGCCATATCATGGATTTGGGTTATTAGGCTCTCAACCTACATTGTTAATGTTAATCAAAAGCAATGCACGAAGGAGGGATCCTAACGCAAGGAATAATGATACAGTTTAATTTGTACGTGTCCCGGACAAGATTGGTGCGATCTTGAAGCTAATTCCATCTGCTTTTGTGAAAGAATAAGAGTAAATTATAAGATCTTACTTGATTCCACAACACAACAAATTAAATCATACGTTGATCGATCAGATGGTAGCTGCTATTTTAGGCTCAGAATTAACTTTTTCAAAAGAGGTATATATAATTGCTTGTAGATTAAATATTATTAAATTGATGATGCAGCAGTTCAAGATATTATTTATGATGATCTTTTAATTTTGAAAGATTCGTTTTCTTCCTTGGGGAGGACGGATGTGGGGATAGATTCATTCTAACTTCAAATCTTGTATATGTAGCAACAACAAAAACTACTGTGAAGTCTCTATCTTTCTTTCTTTCTAGTATATGCCAAAGTGCAAAGAGGTGTGAGCCATGCCACACTTTCACTTTTCACTATCCATAATCATGGAATTTAATATTGAAGTATCAATCGATCTCTCCCTGTAAAAAATATATATATATTATCCCCGCAACTTTCCTGGACTCACTAAAGGATCCTTGAATATTCATGGTTAGTGGTTGAAGATATACAATTAAGTTTATTATTCTTGTAACATTTAATGGCGGGCTGGCGCGCGCATGTACGTGGAAGTGGGTAGGTTAAGCCAGGGACGAAACTAAGAATTTAACTTAAAGAGGTCGGATAGTATTGAAATTTTTTCCGAGGGCCAAAGTAAAAGAAGAAAGGCCTAAAATATTGTTTTAACAAACAAAAGGACTATTTTTTTTTTATTTTTTTTGGGGGTAATATAAAAAAGTTACATTAAGTTTAAAGTGTGCTAAAGTGGTACATCAAACTATCAAAGTGTACCAAGAATATCACTTTTTTTTAAAAAAAAATTATATTCCTATAATACCTTTATTCTCTTAAAATATAAAATTATCATGGCTAAAACTACCAGACTCAATTAATTGGGGTCTGACGGCATGTTGTGTGCAAGTCGAGCCACACATGTGCACCACCGTGGTGCACCTCCTCGCCACAGCGCTACACTGACCTACTTCATGCGACCACCGCATGAAAACTAAGCCACATCAAGATCTGCAATTACTATGGCCGCTGCAAATTTGTTGCGGAACGTGGCAGTTATCACCACGCGTGAAGCATCGCGCGGCGTGATGAAAATCAAATAGTACAAAATATTGCGGAAAAAAAAAAAAAAAAACATGGCTACTTTGAAGGAACTGTAATATCTAATAGCTATTTTGAGAGAGTCTTGACCTTCGTGAACTCCAAAAGATTGTAAATTATATTATAAAAAAATAATAATCAACTTTATTATTTTATCAGTAACCATCACTTAAATAATACAAACAATCCTACTAAAGTGGATAAATGTCATAGACAAATAATTACTACTAGACGCCTACCGACTCTCACCATGAGGATAATTTATTTAAATGAAATTGCTACGCTTGTCCTCGAAAATTGAGAGGTCCTTTAATATTCTTAACCCCATAATTTATGATTACCACATTCCATCCCCTAACAATTCTCTTGTCCCCAATGGAAAATTTTGGAAACTAAACTTGAATAGTCTCGATCTTGTTCTTCTCACGTTGCTTCCACGGTTCACCTTGAAACTTTGACCGGCTGACTATGTCTAGCTTTACCAAAACCAAACAGTTTCTTCTTCGTCTTTTTTTTCACTGACTATGATGTGTTTCAACAAGGGATTTAGAATACTATGATGTACGTACGTGTTTCCTCGATCCTTTTATCGTTCCAGAAGTATTACCAAATATATATTCAAATTGATATTCAACTGTTTCTAATACGCGAAAGTTTCAACAACTCTTTTTTTCTTTTTCTTTTTTTCTTTTCTTTCTCTAGTAGTTTGATCTTGACCACTCCTCCTTCACAAAACGATAATTAGTCTTTGGTTTTTGTCTTTTTTTTTTCTTCATTTTTTAATTAAGCCCAAACAAGAGAATCCTTGATGATCTGATCATGACCCTCGAGAAGTATAATTAAACTTTTCTTTTTCTTTTTTTAACCAACGAAGAACTTTTTTTTTTTTTTCTCTCTCTTTCTCATGAACCATGATCTGGTTTGACATGAAGAAGACGGGGCGCGGCCGAGATGGGGTGGTGCTGGATGGTACAAAGACGATTGGTGCATCTGAACCGGGCGGAGCACGACTGTGCATGCGCTGTTGAGGGCGTTGTGCTGAAATGTTGTGAAATGATGCATAGTACTACTCCTAATCGCTTTACCCTAAATGAATTTAAAATTTGGTTATTTCACATACCGGTACTATATACGAGTCGTAGTTTGTTTTGCTGATTGATATCTAAGGTCCCATGTACAGTGAGTTTGACCAAAAATAAAAGTCGCGATTAGAGTCGTGTATATATATATATATATATATATATATATATGCATTTTATGGATGAAGTAAAATCTCTGGATTTATTATAGTAGGCACATAATTATTTTGAGATTCACTACAAGCGTAGTTGCGCATTGAGAGAAATCGTCATAGAACACTACTTGATATTTTTAGTTTTAAGTATTTGTTTTGTAGTTGACCATCTAATTTTTTGATATCTCTCTTAGATGATGTTGTTGCTTGTCGTGCATATGATAATAAATTAATCTATGATCATTTTAGCATGACTAAAAACATTTTAAGAGCGCGAACTTATTAACAATGTATTCAAAGTCATGATGACAAGGTATGTTGACAGGCTTAAATCAGCTCAATCACACGAAGAATTCCCTCCACACTTAGGTAATGAGCAGAGATAAAACATTGTGTCCCTTTATTCCTTAACACATAAAGTTGGTTCACACACACACACACACACACACACACATATATATATATATATATATAACTGTGATTAGCTAGATGCGAGATCTTATTTTGTAATTTAATCTGTTTTAGAATATGATACTATAAATTACATTTTCCCGAAGATATTTATATGATGATCAATTAATAAAATTTCAACTTGCTCAACAGAAATTCGATGAATTGCCTGTATGCAAGGCTGCAGGCATTGTGTGGTCGGCAAAGACTTCGGGTCTTGCATAAGACATGCAGATGTTTTATTTTCTTATAATCTTCAAGAATTGCAAGGACGACTTAACTGAAAGCAGGGAAGAGGCCATTGGAATTCTGCAGAAAGCTGAAAAAGTTATTCGTAAAATTCATATATATATATTTCAAGACTACAACCCCAACCCGTTAATTAATAAGAAAGTAAGAAATCAAAACATGCTAATTAAGCATGTTGAATCTCAGAAGGAAAGAAAACAAACCAGCATCAATGACGCACAAATATTTGGGTTCAGCAGCATGAATCATGTGATTAATTGTCGTCTTGTGTGGTCGTAGTTCATCGTACGTCATTTGTAGGCTTGAAGGATTACCACATTTAAAAAAAGAAATATTGAAATGAATTTGTCCAACATTCCATGGAGAAGCACCTACCTTTAGCAGCATCACCTTAATTAAACACACCGAGGGAGATGAACTGGTTCTTCACAAGTTCATCCATCTTTTTAAACAAAGTAACCTGAATATGCAGCAATAAAAAAACAATGAAAAAAAGAAAAGAAAAGAAAGGTAAAAGGTTTTCTTATTTAGGTTGACTACAAGTTTTTGGATCATTGCGAGTAAGGAAGAGATAATCTGCATCCCAAGGACTAGATACAGCAAATATAGTGATCTAAACCTCAGGATGCAGATTACCTGTACCTGACGCAATTGAACATCAATGGGAAACAAGGAAAGAGCTAGAAGAATATGGAAAAATATATAAATTTGGTGTATAGAAGGTTTGTAGCTGGAAGGGCCGGCTTGAGAGCCTTCATGATGATGATAGGAATTTATAAGGGTTACTCAAATTAATGATCCTCAAAAAGTATCAGTTAATAATATATTGTGCAGGCCAGGGCGCATATGGTATAAAGGCATGATAAGGTGCTCTACCAGAATCATCTATGATTCTGGTTCTTCTCTAACCAATGATTTTAGTGGGGACATTACTTTCAATAGACAAGGACTCTTGACTGCTTTTTTTTCAAGGGATTAGAGATCTTTCCTTAGCTTTTCATAAAAGTTTTGTCTCTGAATTTTTTTAACACGCTCATTGATGATAGTAAAGACAACATCGATCCCCACTATTGAGTATATACTTGTGAGAATAAAAATAATAATAATAATTCCAATGTATTAATATCCATAACAAATGGTATCAGAGCTATCAAAGATAAGTTAAGATCATAGTTGAATTCAAAGATATAGACTTGAACTTTTGGGTTAAATATTATGCCATGTTTTCACTAAAAAAGGCTAGCAAACATAATCACCCCAACACCCGCACATCAAAAACCACTAAGCATAAGTAGCAACGTCTTTAGTGTGCTCGAAGCTTACCTATGTGATTGAAGAATCCTAAGCAATATAAATAAATCTGAAGATGTGGGTCTAGCTAGCTCTCGTCCCAATGATGATGAACTGACTAGAAAAAGAGGTGCCACATTTGCATTTTCTATTTGCTTTGATGGCCTCCATCAGCTTTTATGCACAAGCATATTCTATTCCCTCGGGCCCTTGGCTATTAATGTTCCCTAGATCACAACGGGATATCTGTACATATATTAATTCATTATTCTTTCAGGACAAGTGGGTAATTAATTGATTATAAACTCTAGTCCGTATTTAATTTAGACCATAAAACATATAGTTCATCCCAAACGCTCTATGTACGTTCAATTTACCAACAAACAACTGAAAAAAGAAAGTCTTGAATGTGCTCTTACCTCAAGGGAAATGGGATTCATGCCTGCGATACTTCTCCACGTGGTACATGTATGTAGTCACTGATAATTAGAGGTTACTTACAACACTTCATAAAAAAATTTAAAATTAAAAAAAAAATTAAAAAAAATGTATTTAGTGCATATATATATATGTGTGTGTGTGTGTGTGTGTGTGTGTGTGTGTGTGTTCATATATACCATAGTGCACCCCCACTCTTTCAGTCATGATGTTCAACATTATTAACACGGTAGTGGAAGGGGTTTGCAAGAAACCATTATCCGGACAAATCACAAATGCCTGTTCTTTTGCCATAATGGTCATCGTTTCAGAAAAACTACTGTCGTTCGAAGAAAACAATGGCCGAGCAGCTAGTACTTTATAATAGCTTCAGACAAGTGTCGTTTACCTTGGCAAGAGATGCTTGCTTGCTGATTGAGATAAATTTGTGTCGTTTACCATCGGACGACACCAAGCAAACTGCATAGTTTGAACACAAACCTTGACATTGACGGTGAAGAGAAAAAAGAAGATATCGTTGGTTTTAAGCACTAATGATCAGTAGTAAAAGATATGTTCGACGATCGAATATTGTTTATTTTTAGGCATAATAAAATATATTTAACTCGTTGTTGTTATTGATTTTAATTTATAGGCAAAATAAAATATATTTAATTCGCTATTGTTATTGGCATGCTTTGAACTAGAGGTGTAGAAGCGGATTAACTGCTAACCGCTTTTAAAAGTGGTTAGTGAATTTTTGAAAACCCTTTTTTTAATATATATATTATGGTGTATTGAATATGTTTATGTTTGTGTTCCTTGTTTGGGATATTTACTCTAAGGCTTTTTAACAACCGGGTTTTCTTTCTTGATTTTCATATTTGTATTACTTTATGTTAGGAATTTGATTATCCTGATGATTTTCATATAACTATGTTCTTTTTTCTTTATTTTTTTTATGCTGATAGCATTTGGGTTTTTTTAGGTGCTCTTTGCATTTTTTTTATATGGGCTCATTTTGAAGCAAGCCCAATGTGATATATTGCAACCTATATGCTTGTTAAATAGTGCATATTTTGATGCCAAAAAGGCACATAAAGGGCCAAAAATGACAAAATAAGCCCAAAACTGAAAATTGAATTGGACCAAAAGGGGGGAAAAAAATGTGTGGAAAAAAAACATTTAAAAGTGAGCCCAAAAAAAGCTTAATTCTCAAATTTGGCCCAAAAAGAAAGCCCAAAAAAGCGGTTAGTAAAAAAAGTAGTTAGCCAAATGCGGTTAGTAAAATGTATTAACCACTTAAGCGATTGCGGTTAACGATTTTAGCCACTAACCACTAACTGCATGATCACCCCTACTTTGAACCATTGACTCCTTTGTTTGAATGCACTTTGCTTTTAACTTTTAAGGAAACTCAAACTATCGTTTGTGACACCTTACCTTTCAACTTCTTTTTTTTTTTTTTTTGGATGAGCACCTTTCAACTATCATTTATATAGAAGGAGCTCATGGCCTCCCTTAACGAGACATGTATGTGCTCATTTTTTACTTAAAATAACAAAAGTGCATGACGGTGGCTTTACTATCTTGAGGTGTTTGGGATGGATTGGCAATTCTTAATCACTGAGGGTGGATGATCCACTCTTAAGATGTTTCGGGGTAACTTGGCCACCTCCAAATCAATTGGAAATGGCTTAGCCACTCCTAAATGGTTTGAAGATGGTTTAGCCATCTCAAATGGGATTGTTCATCTACCACTAAATCAGTTACGAGTGGCCAGCCACCCATGAGTGGTTTCGTGAATGGCTTGCCTACCCATCAGGTGTAGTTTGGCCCTCCTCAAATCATCTAGGGATGATTGAGCTACCCTTACGCGATTTCAGGAGTAGTTCAACAACACCCAAATCACCTAATGATGGTTGAACCACCCCTAAGTGGTTTTGGGAATGGCTAATTGGCTTGTCCACCCCTCATTTTTATGTATTCTTAAACAGTTAGAACTTTGATTTCAGGGAAAAACACACTTACCCTATGAAATGACGTTTTATTTGCACTTGGGCTGAAACTACTATTTATGATACTTGATTCCCTCTAACTACCATTTATATAATTGAGGGTATTTCCGATAAAAAAAAAGTTAGCATAAAACATGCACATGCTTATTTCTTTTACCTAAAATGATTAAAATTCTCTTCAAGTTAAAAAATTACGCAAAATAAGAGATGAATAATCAAACCACTCCTAAGGTGGCTCCCTCACCTTGAGGTGTTGGGGGTTGTTTGGCCACCCCACAATCACGGGAAATGGCTAAGCTACCCCTAAATAGTTAATCACCCTCAAAGATAAGTGGCTCAACCAATCCCGAATTATATGGGGGTAGCCAAATCAGGGTTTGACCCACCGAATAACACGGCTGAACCACACTCAATGTGGTTTCAAGGTGACTTCCTAGTGTGGTTTAGCCACCCTTAAATAGTTTTGAGAATAGCCAAACTACTTTAAAAGTGTTTTGGAGGTAGCTTGATCACCCCCACAAAGATAGTTCTATCATTATCGATGGCTAATTATAGAACCAATCCTTTTTTTCATTTACTCGTCGATCTCTACCACTATTACCACCCCGGAAATCGATGGCTAACCAATCCTTTTTTTCATCTACTCTTTTTTTTTGGTATTTTTAACTTAGAGAGTAAGTAAATTTAAGAGATTTTCGTCAGTTTACATTAAAAATAACTACACACATCTCATGCACTATTTTTTTGGCAGATTTAAAGCTATCGACTAGCAAAGGGGTTCTTTACATCTAAATGGCAGTTTAATGGGAACAAGCGTGTCACAAATGATAATTTAGGGAATAAGTGCAAATGAGAGTCAAATCTATTTCCCCATGTTTTTATTTATGCATTATCAGAAGGTTAAATCTGTCAAAGAGAAAATTTTCATCTTTTACATTTTTCCTCCAATGATTTGACGGTTTGAGCAAGGGGCTATTGCAGAAACCAAAATCCTTCATTAATCACATTTTCTATATGGTAGTAGAAAATATATGAAATAAAGGGGCGTCTTCCATCGAGGTTAGGCTATTCTTTATCATCTCTCAGGACAAGCATCACCAGGCAATAACACCATTCATTTCATAGCTAGTTTTTCTCGACAATTTCTATAATCAAAGACAATTTCTCAGTAAGATGGGTTACATTCAGATCCATTGAAAAGATAAAAGAATAAGTAGTCTAATAACATAAATCTGAAGAGCAGGCAGGTAACAAACAAGCTGCAACATCAATACTGTAGAGACGATACAACCAACAATGAACACTAACACGTTAAGACAATCATGATGAAATTGGTTACCCTTGATATGACTCAATTGTGCTAAACTACCTATACACCAAAAAGAATGCGTCTCATGGCAGCAAGGGCAAAATTTACCACCACATAATTTCACAGAGGACACCGCAAAACTATTCTTCTACCTACCTTTGTATCTTTTATAAACTTCATTCTCTTTTCTACCTTCCCATGTAGGTGGCAAGGTAGAAAAGAGAAGAAAATGGGAAACTTAATTGGCAACTAAAAAGCTGATAGAACCCTCCCTAGTATCTCGTAAGTCATGAAGACAATGCCTACACCAGGAGCGACCTTGTAGTATTCTGGCAAAATCCCTCTATACAAGCCTTTCAGGCCTTCAGTCCGGATTATGTGCCCAAATGTCCCCAGCAAACCAGTATTATAGACGCGAGCTCGACCACCAGCCCCTTCCAACTGCATCCTCCGCCTCAAAAGATCTAAAGGGAATGTTGCTGGAAAGTAATCAGGAGAACAAAACATCATGACGCAGATATATTGAAAGTGACGGATAAGAATAAAATTTACAACATTATGTCCATAATTATATCAGTTTATAATGGTGATTTCAACATGTACAGGAAGAAAACGAATAGTATGTAGGAGGCGAAAGGGGGCAAATGACCCCCCTGCCCCCTGCCTAAAAAAGTAGGGAGTAGCTGAAAGTTTGTCTCAAAGGAGATAGGAAGGTAAGGGAAAAGGATGGTGCCTGGAATAGAGGGAGCTCAAAGTTTGAGATTTTTTTCCTTGCAACCATTTTACTTTTGTTTTTGATACAAAATCTTTCAGAAAAATTACAATGACGTCCTTTAAAATCTCGTGAAATTATTATGTACCTTTTCTTTATTTTTGAATTAAATATATTGGCAAGGCCTCGTACCTCCCCACAAGTTAAATATAGAATGTTATTCTGACTATTTATGCAATTAGTATTTCACACAGTAACCTCCCTTCCCCAACTCGTTTTCTAGCCAAACAAAATATGTTCACAAAGCTCCACCCTACATAAATCCAACCACAAATCTGTTCCCTACACCTAAAAATAGCACCAAATAGAAAAAGAAATCTTTCAAAGTAGCTTGATTGTGAGACACCAACTCCAGACAACAAAAAACACAAGCATTGTTCTTAGGTAAATGCATAAGATATATTGAAACCCTGCCCCCAGGACACTCATCAGCAATAACAAGTACTCTTATGGTCACTACTTATAGACAACACCCGATATTCTTATGGCCACTACTCAATGTTAAACTAATGATTAAGTAATTAAATTTACTCATGCCTTTCATCTTAAACTTTTAGGATAACTGGTAATTTAATATGGCATCAGAGCCAAAGATCCTGGGATCGAACCTTAACTCCGTCAAATCACCCCCATTCAAATTAAATATTTTATGTGTTGGACGTCACCTATTAAAAGGGAATTTGAGCCCACATGTAAGGGAGAGTGTTCAACTAATGATTAAATAATTAAATTTATTTCTTCCATCCAGCTTAAACTTTTAGGATAACTGGTAATTTAATACTCAACACCATTATTAGTTTTGCACTCTAACATTAAAATGACTTGTAATAAAAAAAAAAATTTGATAAATATTATAAGTTATAAGTCAAAATGACTTATAATAAATTTATGTTCTTTAATATTTTTAATCAATTTTTTTAATCTTTTAATCTTGCTTTGTGAACCAAAATCCTCGCTCCACCTCTACGTTCCGAATGGATTTCATTGGGATCTCATAATTAACAATTAACATATGCCAAATTGAGAAAGACATCTAACATGAACTTTCAGTGTAAAGGAAAGTCCAAAGTCAGGACACCTCACCAAAAGCAAAACCATCGCAACAATGAGATAATTTTCTTCACATTTAGAGCTTGATGACTACTAGTAAATGATATATACAAGGGAAAAATCAAAATTAATCCCCAAATTTTTAAGCGATTTCAATTTAATCCAGAGGTTTTCAGTTTCAATAATTAGGTCATCAGGTTTTACTCCCAATTTCAAATAGATCCCTCTGTCAACCTATTGTCCAACTAACCAACTTTCTACCTACCACATGTCACGCATTTGACACATCATGCACAGGCTGTCAGCCCCACGTACTGCCCAGTCATAAACACGTGAGTCGCACTCTAAAAAATTATTCGCCTACAAGGAGTTAAAAAGAATCTTCTTGAAGCCATGAGAACTCATGGAACTTCTTTTCCGCATGAAGGTCCAATAGTATTTTTGGATCTTCTTGCTAAGAACCATCAGATCAAGAAAAAATATTCGGACCCAGTCTCAGTTTTCTTGCAGCCAAAATACTAAAAGGTAAAAATCGAAGCCTCAAGCCTCCATCATTTTCGGCACTCCATATAAGGCCTATACGGACATGTTGTCGTCCCCATGCCCAGAAATAAGGAAAATAAAGGCTTAGTGCGTGAGAGAACAAAAGTACCCTTCCAAGGTTTGCAGCGTTTAAGATGGTATACACAACAGTGCTTGTGTGCACGTTGGGTGGCTCTGCTCATGTTGTTGCATTGCTAACACACGGACTCCACGCATCAGCTATGCAATACAGCAATAATGGGAGGGACCGTGCGCTACCGTTTGATGTAACGGCATAAAAGCAGTAACTGCTGCTTCCAAGACCACGGACGATTGCTGAGCCACATGTGGTTGCATCATTAACTATCTTTCAATGATCCAAGGAATCAACTACGATCTAGTTGGCACACTTTCCAAGAAAGTTTGAAGGATTGGCTAGGGTTTTTTTGTGTTCAAAGGAAGGAGATGAAGCTTCAGCTCTAATAGGTCCCCTAGGATGTGGTTTTTCTTCTTGTGTTCAATGCCTGTTTTCTGATCAACGCAGCAGTGTAAACTGAGGAAGACAGTTTATATATATGTATATATAACTTCTTGTAGGCAATTTTTGTTTTTTAGTGACTGACACGATCATGACATGGCAGATATGACGCCGAAAGCATGACAAATGTTTGAAATGTGGCAGATGGAAAGTCAGTAAGTTAGACAGAGGTTGACGCAAGAATCTATTTGAAATTGGGTAAAACCTAGGGATCTAATTATCGAAATTGGAAACCCAGGGACTAATTGAAATACCACTAAAACCTAGGGATTAAATTTACTTTTTCCCTATACAAAATATCATCTCCAAAATGTGTATTATATGAAAATCCCCCTGACAAGTCACAAATTAAATATGTAAGCCAATAATTAGCAATGAAGACAACAGAATTCAAATACCTCCAAAAATATGCTTCTCTACTTTCCAATACCACGGCCACGAGATCACATAAATCCAAGCATGAAAATTAAAGTAAAAATGTTGCAACTACAGATTCAGTCACATGATCAGAGTTGGAAGGCTACATAAAAAACATTGTTTTAAAAATCCATGTACCAAAGAGTGTTAAAAGGCCAACTTTAACTGTTTATTTCAGACAACTCACCAGTTGATGATGCAACGCCTGAAAGACCGCCAGAAACAAGACCAATCATGACAGTGGAATCATTAGGCCTGAGGTCAAAAGAAAATATAAGCATAATACTACAACCAAAATGCACCAAGCATCATATAGCAAACACAACTCCACATAAGTTAGGCCTCAACACAACCATGGAATATTCACCTTTGAGATTTCCAAAATGAACTCAAGCCCTTATAAGCAGAAAAGTTTATTGCTAAACTTGGCCCAACACCCTGTGTATACAAAGCATCTCAAGCACAATTCAAGTCAATGATATGCGTAAGGGAATAGAAGCAGAGTAAAAGCTTACCAAAAGTGTTGCTCCTAGTCCTTTATACAAGCCCCTAAAACCTTCGTCTCTACAAATGGTATGAAATGAATGCCATATACCTCTGTAGTATGTTCCATTTGTCTGCAAGGTTTAAAATGCACATAAATTTAGACAAACATTCAAACTCAAAAGCTAGGAATAGCTTTTCCTCATTTAATTCACAGTTAGTTCTGCTCTTATTCTCATTTGTCTGCAGTGTTTAAAATGTAAGTGAATTTAGAACTCAAAAGTTAAGGAATAGCTTTTGTCATTTAGGTCACTGTTTGTCCTTTCTACATGTAACAACTCAGGAAAAAACGCTAGTCACATCTACGCTATCACCCCAAAAAGACTAGTCAATTTGGAACTTACTTAGAATCCTTATAAAGCTCAGTTTTACCTAATAACTAAGCAATATAGGACTTAGCACTCATGACTATCTTTATAAACCACCCACTTTATATTGGTTCGGCTACTCCTCATCTTCCCAATGTGAGACCAAATTGTTACAAACTCTTCCCCTTAAACCCTTGATGTCCCTGTCAGGCTCACGTCATGCAGTGCTCAAGTACCACATGGTGTTACTAAGTGACTCTAATACAATTTGTAACCACTTATGGAAAAGCGCTAACCACATTTGTACTATCACCCCAAAATGACTAGTCAATTTGGACCTTCCCTATAATTCCCTATAAAGCCTAGTTCTACCAAATAAAAAAACAATGTGGGACTTAGTACTTATAGCTATCTTTATAAATCATCAACTCTGTGGACTTGTCTACTACTTGTCTTCACAATGTCAAACCGGAGTGTTACAATACAAGCCCCTAGAACCTTCATCTCTACAAATTGTATGAAATGAATGCCAAATGCTTTTGTAGTATGTTGCATTTGTCTGCAAAGTTTAAAATGCAAGTGAATTTATACAAATGTTCAAACTCAAAAGTTAAGGAATAGCTTTTCCTCATTTAGTTTACTGTTAGTTCTACTCTTTGTTCTCTAACCCCCACACCCCAAATAAAATTTAAAAAAATATATATATATATATAGAAAACACACTCACATACTAAAAGAATGCATCCAAAGTATGCCACCAATTTACCTGTGCCGCAAGACGGGTCCTCACAAGATCCAGCGGATATGTAGCAGAAGCAGCTGTTATTCCAGCCAATCCACCACACACAAAGTTCAGACAATAATCTGATCTCATAATACCCCTACGATTTTCCCCAACAACCGAGTGCAAAAACTGCAGAAAAAGGGACACATGAAATGATATTAAGCAACATGCGAAGATAAAATACCATCCCACTTTAACATCACATCAGAATTATTAAAGGGACATCTGCACTCACATTCCTGTAACGTTCAAAAGCATAGAAGTTGAGTGCAGAATAAGGAAGACGATGAGCAATCGTAACCATATTGCCTTTCCAAAATGCTCTAAACCCTTCTTCATTCATGACTCGAGAAGCCTCACGCCATATGCTAGCCTTACTCAGTGCTGCAACATCAGAGTGCATGCCCTGCACCTGATAAGAATGATATGGATCAGCAAACTAAGCAGTTGGAGGAAATATGTGCCAAAAGAAAGTTATAGAATGATATAGAGCAATCCACATTTTTGGGTTTAACAAACCAAGAATTATAATTACCACTATGTATAACTGACAATTAAAAAATGAGAGCTATGACATTCATTGGGATTACTTCTACGCAATATACATCCACACATGTACTGGCTGTCATGACAAAATGACAAATACCCACTTCGACCTAAAAATTGGAAATTCGTGTCTCAAACGAATGTAATAAAAAAAAATATAACCTGTCTTAAAGAAAATGATTAAATATTACTAATAAAATAATTACTAAATATTCAAATGTACATATGGTGATAACAAAAACAAACCTCGTGAGTAATTCAATATGCAATCTTTCCCACTCCCAATCGTTTCAAATTGAAAAAACAAAAGTTGCACTCATACTCAAAAACCACCCATAATCACGACCCACAAAAACCAAATTTCGTCCTCCATACCCCCAAAAAGTTCCTCTTGAAGCAAATTAAAACTTGGTTATATATAGCTAGCTAACTGTCAATCCAAGGGGAGTTGTACGTATGCAATCAAATAGAAAAAAGCTTCATGATAAAACCCGCTGCATTAGTTCCCCCTTATTGTCTTACTAATTAAGCCTTTTAAAAAAAAAAACTTCTAATCCTATTTAACAGAAATCGCAACCCCAAAATAAATCATGTGTTAATTCGTTGGAAAAAAAAATTGCTTCAATTTAACATTCCCAACCATACCCGCACCAAAATAACAAATGTGTTTTCCCAAAATAAGAAATGTGCTAATTCGTTTTCAGGAAAAAAAAAATCTTTAGAACTTAAAACATTCCCAAAACCAAACCAACCCCAAAATAACAAATGTGTTAATTCGTCAAAAAAAAAAAGGACAGAGCATAAAACTTTTTAACAGTCCCAACCAAACCAACCCCAAGGCATAAATCACAATTCCCACTTTCCCAATCCCAATAACGTTTAAAAATCACAAACCACAAAGACCCATATTGGAAAAGAGATACTAAACAAAAAGAGTTTTATCTCAGATTACAAATCAGAAAGAGAGTGGGAAAAATCGGACCTGGAAGAGGATGGTAAGCCGGGCCAGGGGCGCCGTGCAGGTCTTGCTGAAAGCGCCGGCAATCCCACCGGCGAGAAGCTGCTGCACCGCGCCAATCTGCTTCTGCTTCGAGTGGCTCTGCTGCTGCTGCTGCAGATATTTCCGGTCGACGACGCTCCCGTGAGCGGAGTTCAAAGCCCTCTGCCCTCCTTCCACGACCACACCCACCCGAGCCTCCATATTCATAGCCTCTCTCTGCAAATTCATAGCCTCTCTGTGCCTCTCTCTAATACTCGGTGTGCACAAGTAGGTGAGCTTGATCTCACCGGGCTTAAACGATGGTTGATGAATCTCTGAAACCCCTATAATTGAAAAATAGTGAAATCATGGGTTGAGGAAATTTTGTGGAAAAGAAAGAGAAAGAGAAACCCTAGTGGAAAACCCTAAGCAGAAAGGAATATGCTGGGGACATAATACTAGCAATAGTAGATTTAGGAGGTGTCCTTTTTTTTTTTTTTTCTGTCTTTTTCTTTTTTATGTACGTGTTGGTTTAGACCTTCATTCAAAAAGACACGTTTGGCGCGTGGAACAATTTTCACGTTTTCTAGATGCAAAATTAGTTTATATATTTAGTCTAAATTACAAATAGCTCCATGTCAAAGTGAACTCAGAGATCTATGTGATGAGTAATTTTGTAAGATAACTTTTAAAATTATCATTTAATCAAAATTCAATAATAATCAATTAAAAGATCAATGATGATTTTAGAAATCACATCATTATTGGAGATATACAGAATAGACATAAGTGACTTCTAGCATTACTCCTCTATAATATGCCAAAAAAATAATTTAGTCCCAAAATCAAATTATATTAAAACATTTGATGAACTCTGTTAAATGTCATGTTAGTGCCAATAAAATAAAAACGCATGTTACTCTTAATAAAAATATATAAAACAAAAAAAATTGATTTTCTTTTTTTAGGGTTGGGAAACCACCCCAAAGGTGGGGCAGGCCAAGTCTCTGGGGGTGACTTGTGGGTGGACGCGTGCCACCCTCAATCACCTTTAAGGTGTTGGGTGAGTCACTCATTCTATAAAAATGACATGTTTATGTTGAACATATGAAAGACACATGATTTTTTAATAGCATAGACAAAGCTGAAATAAATTTTATTAAAAAATCAGGTACATCCTAATAGCATAGATAAGTCATATTTATAGATTGAGTTGAAAAAAGTTTATCCAACCCAATTTAAAGAAAAACATGATCCTAAAATGATTGATGTGTTATCATTTTTATAAAATGTTACATGATTGTGTAAAGGACCAAGTAACTCGAGCTTCTACTTATGTTGCTAATCTATGAGATTAAGGCATCTTCAAACAATAAGTTTGAGAATAAATTTGCATGCCTTTATTAATAATTATCACCCCCTTAAATAGAGTGATCAAATTGAGTTCAACTCCTACAATGTCTCTTATCACATGGAAATACTATCCAGTAAATATAAAGCAAAAACATAAGATAAAGCTAACAAGATAAAGGAAAGCCTAAACATAAGGAGATAACTCCAAGGCTACATAATTCCTAGACTACCAATAGATTCAAAAAACATAAGATAAAGCTAACAAGATAAAGCAAAGCCTAAACATAAGGAGATAACTTCAAGGCTACATAATTCCTAGACTACCAATAGATTCCAGTTACTAGTGTTCTACCACACCTAGATAACAATAAGCTATTTTAAATAAAAAGACTCAAGCATGCAAGACTCCTTCATACCTTCCAACACCTCCTCTCATAACATAAAATGCATCAAACATGTGCAAAATCGAATAATTTTCTTAGTTTTTTTCTCAAATGCTTCTTATGATGTCTGATTTATAACATAATATATTAACCAAGACAAGTTTTCTTTGTCTTTTTCTAACCTTTAATCACACGCTCATAACTTTTATGACTTTTGAAAAAAGCCCGTATCATCCGGGCAATTAACATGTTAAATGCACGGGACTTCGTGGTATGTATAGCCACATTTTTCTTCTTCTCTCCCTTGGTTCAGATGGACGTGCTGTTCACATGCTGAAATTGATAGGGACATTGAAGTTTAAGTCATAGCATGTGCTTAGAATTTGCCGTATAATTTTATAGTCCAAGTTTGGTAAAAGTGAGACAAGTAAGAAAAGACGACTTTCAAAAGTTCATTGATATGCCAATAAAAATTATGGTAGATGAAATAACAAATAAAAGTACATATAATTTTCATCGTTGCTTTAAAAAGTAAATACTTAAGAATGTGTACACATTTTTCAAAAGAAAGAAGCCCTACAGTAAAGTGTTCTTGGATTTTGTTGCGCTACCCTGACATGGTTTTGTGATTTATTATTTATATATTATAGTCTTTTTTTTTTTTTTGGCCGGGGGGTAAAGATTGAAAAGGAATAAAGCGGTTCTTTCTTTTTTCTTTTTTCTTCTCGTTTGATTTGTGGATTGGCTATTCCGTAAGGAAAATGAATAGTTATTATTAAGAATAGACGAAAATAGAATTAAATAGTTATTCATATTCCTTAGTTTGATAACAATCTATATATTATAATTAGAGTTGAACCAAAATTATCAAAAGCCACATCGTTCTTTTTAAAAAATAATAATAATTAAAAAAAAAAAAAAAAAAAAAAAACCTAGAATGGCATGGGTGGTTGGGCACCCCTGCATAGGAATAGACGAAAGTAAAATTGAATAGTTATTCATATCCTTAATTTGGTAACAATCTATGTATTATAATTAGAGTTGAACCAAAATTACCAAAAACCACATCGTTCTTAAAAAATTAAAAAAAAAAAACTATAATGGCATGGGTGGCTGGCCATCCCCTGCAGGATTGGGTGTAGTCGCACCACCCCGAGGTGCCCCAGGGGTCGTGGACCACCCCCCAGGTCTTGCAAGGGGTGGCCGGCCACCCCTGTAATTTTAGGTTTTCTTTTCTTTTTGTTTAATAAAAAACAAATTTAAGGGTAAAAAAAAAAGTTTTCAAAAAAAAAAGTTTTTTTTGGAAAAAAAAAAATGTTGTCTATTTATTCAGGAATAGATATTCTTTTCATTTTTTAAAGAAATAACTATTTATGTGTGTAAGAGATTAGTGATTCCCAACGGGAATAACTATTCCTAAGAATAAACCTTTACCAAACAAAATAATGACTATTCCATATGAATAACCATTTCATTCCAGAATCTGTTCTGCAAACAAAACGGGCCTAAATGAAAATGTGGGTACTTTGGATTATCAGAAATCAGATGGACCGTCTTGGGACTTTGCGCAAACAAATGATTAAGGTGCAGGCCCATATATTTTCTCAATAAGCATCTTATTGAAAGTGTAACAAGAATAGAGCCCATACAAAAGTTGGGCTTTAAAGGGTCTCTCAATCCCTTTTACCGGCCCGTGTTCTCACTTCCAATGGAGTGTTCAACTCTCGCTAGGTAAGGTTGGAAAATAATTATTTATTTATTGAGAAATGTAGACTATGTAGTTTCTAACATTTATATCATATAATTATTTCACAACGCTGAAAATGACAATTCCAACCAATTTTTATATCAATATTGATCAAAAAAATAAATAAATCAAGAATTAGTTAAAACTCACATGTTAACATTGTATGATAAATATATGGTTTCTAGCATTAGTCTTATTTATTTGTTTTTTTTTTTTTACCTAAATTGCTGGACGGTCAATAATTTCAGCTAAAAAAACCATAGATTATGGGTACCAATTTTTTTACTGAAAGATAGGTACCAAAATGATGTTAAGCTTATTCAGTAATATCCCGTAGCATTTTTCTTTAATAATTGTTCTGATCATCTCTAATAAATAACTTTTACATCATCTTAGGCAGTGTTTGCCAATGGCTTCATTGGCTTGGGCTAGTACTATATCAGGGTCTGTACTGTAGCACTTTTTTAGGAATATGTGTTTGATTAGTTTTAGTAAAAATGTTTTATGGGAAAAAGTGAAAAAAAATATATATATTTTATATGAAAAAATGTAAAAAATTTGTTTTATAGTGATTTTTTTATTTAAATAATAATAAAACAAATGACTGATGTGGTATCAAAAGTATAGATATTGAAATTAATTTTAAGGTGAAAAGATTTTTTTATTTTTTGATCGAGAAAGGGCCTGGTACAGTATCAACCCAGGCCATTGGCAAACACTGCCTTGGTGTCCATCACTCAGCAAAAAAATTCAATACCTATATCATTTCTCATTAATTAAAGACAATAAAGTCACTACCAAACATCTTTCTATAAACAATTTTTTAGATCAAACATGGATCGTACAATTGCCTCCCCAAACAATTGCAGGTAATTATGAGAGGCTTCAATGAGGCTCATTTCTTTTATTTTCTTTTCTTTTTTTCTGAGCCCATATATAAAAGTCTTTCACAATTGCATAAAACCTCCTGAAATCCGGCAAGAGGGAGTTTAGGGGACCCCAATCCCAATACTTTAGCCTAGAATGATGTTACATCTACACGGATAGCTTAGGCCATGCACAAATCAAACATTACTATATAAATAAAAACATTGGTTCCTAATCAACCATTAAATAGAACCTCGAATCACCCGCCAGCTTTTCTAGTGTCCACTTTTGTCTGGAGCACAGGCGCACAGCATTTACTCCACTTTTTTATAACATCGAAAGGTACAAAATAATATGATAAGATACCCATTAGCCCAAGTGATAGACTGAAATGATTATGAAACAAGCTTTTTCCAGTGGGTAAAATAATCCATGCAAAAGCAAAGATTTGCAAACTCCAGCTCCACTGCTTGATTTGCTCCTAAGCAAACAATTTTTATTCATTAAAAAGGATTCTGTCGGCAGGTTTCCTTTTGTTAATTAAATAACATTGTTGTTGTTTTGTCAGAATATATCATAACGAACTGCAACCCAGCTAGTTTTTTAGTCCTAGTCTTCAACCGGTTTATATTTGTCTCCTTCTACCTTCAACGTGAGTTGTGGGCAAGTTCACATTTGGTCAAAAGTTGTATTTCAAGAAATAATCCAGCACCCATCAATGGCTCTGCAGAGATGTGAACTCCATACAAACATATCAAACGACAACAGACAACAGGGGACAAAAACTGTCACCCTAGTAAACAATGCAAAGTCAACCCCGTAGTGTACAAAACAATTGATTTGAACTATTGTGACAAAGCAAAAAAGAGAGATGCAAGAATCCTGAAAAAATAATATAGTAAAACACAATTGAGCTAAGAAACTGAAAAATCCATGCAAATCATGAGGATCAGAAACATGTTTTGGGCTCCATTACTAATGAGAAAACCTATATTCTCATTGACCTCGAGAGTTGAGATAGTGAAAGCACAATATAAGGCAAATCTAACCCAGATTTGATTGGCCTAAGCCATGGTATCTTTTCTTATCATATAAATTTACACAAGAATTTTACACCAATAATTTATGTTGTGGGTCTTGAAGAGATTGTATACAATGCGATGATGTAACATACCTCTTACAACATAATAGGCAACTATTTAGCCACTCTTGTGTCATCAGCTTGGAGTCTGGGGAGTTGATAAAAAGCGCATCTAACTGGGAAAGTGTCAGTATATATAATATCCAATTAATTGATGGACAGGCAGGGCTTAAAACTGAACATCTTCAGCCCACAAAGTCATGCAAAAGCTGCCCACCGATAACATCCCTTCCAAAATGCCGATTATGCGATTCAAAACCGCCCATAACATATCCCTCGCCATTTGTGTCGAGGCCGAGACCGAAGCGTTGAGCTGCATTGATGGGAAAGGGCTCTGATAAACCAATCCCATTATTCTGGTGAAGGCCCAATGTTAAAGAAACCCCACTATTACCACCACCTGCCATGCTCACACCTACCCCCAAATGAGGATGACTTGAGAAGTTGTAAGAAAAGTTTTGTGGTTCCTCATTCCCCACAGGTATATCAGCAAGTTCATTTCTAGTGCGTTTTGATGGGGCGTCTTGAATCCTATGGGTGGAGGTGGACGGGTTGTCGGATACAAGAGAGTTTGCTGAAGTTAAATGATCACTTGACCGGTTTGCACTTCGGTCATCCCTTTGTAGACCTTTTTGGGCTTGCCGTGTTTCTAGCATGTGTATTTCTTCCACCATTGGCTTCCAAAGCCTCACTCTTGCATTGATAAACCAATTAGAAACCTGGTTTACAACAAATGTAGTCAAAATCAATTTAACATCATCTCAGACCTAAATGAATATGGAAAACATTTAAATTTTTGAAAATAACACTAGGGCTTACGAAGCAGAGCCATACCTGGCTCCGTGACAGACCAGTTTGTTTAGCCAACATCAGCTTGTCTGTATCCGTAGGATAACTGAAACAGAACATAGTAACTGAACAATGTAAGGAGGGAAAACATGTCTGGTTATTCCAATGAGGAATTTGTATATTATTGCATGTTAATCAACTAATTAAACTGCTTACGGATGCAGAAAGTGTTCAAACAACCATGCCCTGAGAACGGTTACAGCACGTTCAGGAAGCCCCCTTTGGGGTCGCCAAACAGGTTGGTGCTCAAGGAATCCGGAACCATGTACAGGTCTCTGGCAATAAAGACCCCTATCAGCATTCCCAAACCTTGGAGCTTCATCTTTCCCATGGGTTGCCTGACCCTCACCCTTATTGGTGAACTGAAGCTGGTCAGTAATCGCATTCTTCAAGCACCTGAAATGCTTAGACATAGATTTTATAGCCAAGTTTGCATAGGGAGCAGCATTGCCTAGCCCAGCAACATACTCAAATGATGCTACTACTGCCTGCATCTGTTGATAGTATTGCTTGTACCTCCTGTAAACCTAGTGGAAATGTGAAAACAGTGAAAAACTACCCATCGATGGGACTAGGAAATCATAGTCCATACAATTATTCATTGCTCCAATTCAAGCATATATGTCTAGGAGACATTGAAAGTCAAAAATACCTAAAACTACTCAGTTCTTGTTGCAGTTTCCTAGACCAGAATAGGCGTCCAGAAAAATAATAACCCATATTTATATTTTACAAAAACATAGAAAACAAATTCTATTAGACATAGAAATGGTTTTAGAGTTGCATCCACTATAATTAACTAGGCCACAGATGAATCCATCCTTATGTGGAGCCTCTACCCAATAAAAAAGGTTGCAATACCAAAACCCATACTTTTTAAAGAATGAAAGCATACAAGAAAACAACAGCTTCACATGCAGATTAGAATTCATCTTAATCAGCTGCAACATGTCTAATATTTTCAAAAGGACCAGGTCACATTCCAACTGAGGGAACATAATTATCAACAATGTGGCTGGTGGAAGCACAAAATTACTCAAACGGTAATCATTTTACTCCACCATTGCTGGTGATATACCCCAGTTATTTCCTACTCAAATCAAATTAGAGCTCATTCTCATCGATTCTTCTTCTTGTCCTTGTGAAGGAGGGGGAAGGAGGTCTTGATTTTTCAGTCACTCATCTGTCTTAAATGAGGGAACACCAAAATCATATTTCCAGAAAGGAATCCACCTCAACCAAATTTACCCTCAACCCCAGCTGATAGGATCAGGTGCATGAATTCTTTTATGCCCACTCAAACTTACCTAAGACTTTCGAAAAGGATAAAAAAAAATAATAATTAAAAAAAAAAAAAAAAAAAAAAAAAGAAGAAAGGCGAAATTACAGCTACCCCACAAATCACCCCAAACTTTAAAAAGTTGCAATGTCCCCTCAAACTACCCAGCCCTTCCACTAGACCTTCTCAATTAGGGGTTTTTGCTAACTCCAATGGAAACCAAAATAACAATAATACTCCTACTTAAGATTAAAAAAACAAACAAAGAGAAAAAGGAGACCCATGTGGCCAGGCCATGGGTCACACAGCCAGGTTGTGGGTCACCCCGTGGCCAGCAATTTTTTTTTTTAAAAAAAAAAAAAAAAATTCTAAATGCATATATAGTCGTATTTTCACACATCTCTTGGGGTGTAACGGACATTTTATGTCACTTGTGGATCATGTAAATTGTCTGCCGTCGAAGTTAATGAAAAATTTTAACATTGGGGGTAAGTGAAAGGGCTATGCAGTCTTTCTTTTTTTTTTTTTTTTTGGGAAGTTTGAGGGGAGTAAGTGTAGTTTCCCCAAGAGAAAAAACATCCACTATGAGTATCAGATTTGAAGCTAAGATTTAATCTAAACCCCCAGTAGTGAGACCAATCTCATCTGAGTCACCACTAGAGTGGTTAAAACAACATGCTGTAATATAGGGATACTCAAATTCAACTCTTGGAAGTTATAGATCGAGGTAATTGAATAGATAAGGGACAGATAAAGACATACTCAGAAGGAAACTAGCATTCTTATATAACCAACTTGAGGTAACAATAACTGTTTCACAATAAAGAAAACAAAAAAGTAAAACATAAAGCATCCTACTCCCTACTCACATTTTTTTCTACAACCAAATCTTGCAATATTGGTATAAAAAAAATTTTTTTTTTTTTTTTTTTTTTAAAAAAAGGACCATAATCTTCAGGTGATTTCAGTTTTTTCTATGATATATTTCTAAGAAGTTTTGAACATATTTAGTTGCAATAAGTGTACCATTTGAGTAGAGTTATTATTTCAGGAGAATGCGTGACATTAAAAGGCCTCATTGAGTGAAAAGATGAACCAAAGACTGATGATATCTGAGTGCATGGAGGGAGCATCTCTGTTAAAATGTCTCTTGTTCTATAACTAGATATCTGATAATTATTGGCTGACAATAACTGTTTATTGAAGTATATCTCACAGTAATAATTTTTAACTACCATCCTTTTTGCAATGTCCATCATGTTTCAATTTTTGCTATCCCTATAAGGAAAGCGGGCTTGATGACCGCCTAAACACCGACTCAGAAAAGTAGGTAATTTCCATAAACCCCTTCATTTTTCTTTTGAAACAAGTCAATTACTCCTCACATGCCTCATTCCTTATGCCTAAAACATATAATAATGAGCTACTTTTCCACATAAACAAGACTGGCCCTTTAGCCATTACTCATAATTAAGGTAATAGTGACAAGTAGACCAACTACTCACATAAATTCTCCATTACTTGCTAATATAACAACAGCCTACAAACTAGACGAGCAACTCGAAAACACAGTGCATGAGCATATACATGTTAAGGAATCAATTACTTCACAACCCATTGAGGCATTCTTCAGTTAAACTGATGACAAATTTCCCCTTTGTCATCTTCTGAATTCAATATACTGAGACGAATCAAGTAAAGAGAGCAGGCACCTTGTAGTAATCTACTAATTTCATAATACCATTATGCTTTATTAACACACTTTATATATAGAGTATAAAACCATATGAAACAGATTCTTTGATTCACTTTATACACACTACGCCTTAAATTTGATGTCAATATCCCCTCCTAGAACTCATTCTATGGCTGTCAGACACTTTAGAAAGCCAATCTTAGTGCATATATTCCCCTCCTGTCACCTTTTCCAAAAAGATGATTTTAGCGATCACCAAGACCATCTATCCTTTAATTACAGAATCTAATGCACAAAGAAAACAGCTGAGGAAGCTATAAATAACAAAATTAAAACACATTATCCATGCAACACCACGAACTGCACGTTGGTTAAACCAATGACCAACCAAACACTTTAAACAATCATTTTATATATTTAACAAAAAAAAAAAAAAGAATTCCAGAAACAACTTCTACAGTGACAAAGGTTGGATTAATTTCAGAAACACCCATCTCGAAGAAGGATCTTGAATGGAGGAAAGATCACACATTGTACAACTATAAGCCGAGTTTGGAAGAAAGAACAATTAAAACAACTAAATTAAAGAAGCATATATGTGTGTATATATATATATATATATATATACCTCATCAAGCATAGAAATGAGCCTGGACTTCTTTCTCCGAATCTCGCCGCCGTCCCCACAAGTAAGCGGATCGTCGACAATTCCACTTGCACTGAGGCTCTCCAAGGGAGAGTCCATGAGAGCGGAATCCGCGGCCATCTTTTCGGCGTAAATTCCACGACCGGCGACATCGCAGAACTCCTCCAGCAACTGTTGAGCGGGCTTCAAGAACCTGGATCCCTTGAGAACCGAAGCGTAGCCGGTGAAGGGACCGAGCGGGACGGAGCTCCGCGAGACGACGTCGTTGGAGGCGGAGGCACTCCCACCAACAATGCCTGGAATATTCACATACCCACCACCGCCAGAGCCGTAACGTTGAAGGTTCAGCTCCAGCGGAAGATTGCTTTGGTGGGCAGCGTGGGAGGAGAGAGATAGAGAGAGCGGTTCCGGCTTAAACAACACGACGTCACCCCCACCACCACCACCACCGCCATTATAACTCTGATCGAAATCTCGAAGGCTGTGAAGGCTTCGAGGGGCAAAGAGAAAAGGGTTACAGTTAATGTCTTGGATAGAGGTCGGATTTATAGGCAAAGAGTGTTGGTTATGATGATGATGATGATGATGATCCAAGTAAGGATTTTGAGAAGCCGAGGAAGAAGACGAGCCTCCACCGTTCATCATACCTCCAACGAACCCCATCAGATTCACGCTTTCTTCTTTCACACTCTGGTTGGCTTTGCAAGCTTCACCGGGGTGAAACTGGTGTCCGGTAAGCAAATCGGAGGAGAGAAGCGAGGTGGGATCGTAGAGAGGAAGCAATCCCGCGCAGCCTTGGAGGTTTGCTGTGGTGGTTTCCACCACGCCGGAGACCACTCTCAGCTTATCTCTTCTGCTTTGTTGTGGAACATGGTAGGGCTCGAAACCCTCCGCCATAGCCAAACCCACAACAACAACAACAACAACAAAAAAGAGGAGAGAGAGAGAGAGAGAAAGGTAAAGAGTTTGGGGCAGTATGGGAATTAAAGAAGTTGAGAGGATGATAGGAGAGAGAGAGAGAGGGGGGGGAGCTAAAACAGTGAAAGAGATGGGGTGGTGATGAAATGAGAGGCTATCATGATGTTATTCTGAGCTGCAAAAGTTATGGCAGAGACTGGCTCAGGTTAGCAGTGGATACGTGAAATTGATTGAGAGTATTGGGGCATGGGGTGTAGCTTAGCTATCTTCACGCACGCATCTTTCATATACTCATATTGCACACACACTCACAAACACAAAATTCACACAACAAAATCTTGTTTCTTTCTTCTTTTTTTTTTTCTCTCAGAGGGATAGGGTTTCGAGGAACCGGAACGACGACCGGCTATTTCCGGTAATAATCGAACTAACGGAACTGTGTGTGTTTCAGATATTTCTGACAATGGGGTTTTGGTTATGTTTTGTCGTTTTGTTGATTTTGGGGTCGTGTTTTTCTTTTTCAGTTAAATAGGATTTTTGCTGTGTAGTTGATTGGGGGAGTGTGGGTTAAGAGAGAGAGAGGGGGATGATGACGCACGTGAGAACGCGGGAACAGGGCGATGAATGAATGAGAAAGCCTGATCAGTTTGCCCTTCTCAACACTCATCCGCCAAAAGCTTTTTTTCTTGCTTCTCGCTTTACGAGGTTTTGTTCGTTTTATTATTATTTCTCTAAATATTATATTCAATTTAAAGGCTATATATATATATAAAAAATAAAAGAAAAATAACATGACAAAGATCTTTGGGACTCTAATGAAAGTACTAAAATGTCCTTGGGACAAATTATTGCTCAATTTATTTATTGAAAAATATTTGGGAACTAATAATTCCTACATGGAATCTAAGGTATATATAGACTCTACTCTATCACTATGATTAGATCTTAGAGTAGGAGTTGTATAAAAGCTTCATCAATTTTCGGTTAAAAATTGTTGATTTACTACGTACGACTAAAACATGCAAGATTTCATCAATTTCTTAGAGTAAACTTTATAGATTTTATATGCTAATAATAAACATGCAATATATTTTAAATAATTGTTCCTAAAAACCACATAAACAGGTCAAATCAGTTAATGTAAAATGAGTGTAAATGATAAGATTACTTATTAGATATTATAAAGAGTTTAAAATTATTGAGGAGTAATATTATTTAGTAGATGTATATACTACTGTCATACAATTTTATTAGCATTTATTAAAAAATTATTAATTTTAATTGTCATGTTATAGCATTACCCATTAGTTAATACACTATTATAAACATTAGAGTTTAAATCAAATATTAAAACACATTAAAGTAAGTCCAACTTTTTATGAATTGTATCATATTTATCTTAACAAATAAAACTATATCATCAGGATACCTATGTAATCAAATGATATCATAACTATGTAATCAATTGCTTTATCATTGATTAAATAAATTATTTATGTGGAACCTGACTAATTTAATTTAAGAAACCTACACTACATTGAGTTTTGCCGGCTCCAATAATCACTAATCACACCCGGCGGATTAGGGGTCAAATTCATTTTGGGCCATGACTAATATGTGATTCTCATATTTTACTTATTAGAAATAAACTGTTAAAATATTAATTAAATAATTATTGTTTATTAGTTTAAACTTTTAGAATAAATAGAAATTTAACATAGTATCACAACTAAAGATTTTGAGTTCAAATTTGGTTTTATTAATTCACCTTTCATTTTAATTAAATATTTATGTGTTGACTTTCACTTATTGAAAGATAATTTGAACTCACAAGTAAAGAGATAATATTATAATATTAAATTAAATAATTAAGTTTATCATTTTTATTAACTTAAGCTTTTAAGATAAAAAGTGATTGATTTAATATAGGCTACATCAATCTTTTAATTTTTTTTAATTTTTAATTTTTTTTGGAAGTGGGCATATTTCACTTATTGCAAACTTGGTAACTTTAACACCCCAAAAAAAGGTAAGTTTTTAAATTAAAAGGATGCTCCTTTAACACTGCTAACAAATGAGCACTCAAAAGCTAATAAGTATATTATACCTAAAGTACCAGGTTTAAAGTTAAAAGGTTTGGTGGGGATCCTAAAGCAAAAGGAAAGGTAATTGTATTCTGGAGGCTATTTTATGCATGTCTATGTGATTATGATTACACGTAACCACCAATTTAAGTAGTAATAAAGCTTTACTACAATAATGGTTGGTTGCAGGTTAAAAGGTATTAATTAAAGTTGATTAGACAAACTGATTCAATTTTGCATGTAAAAGAACAGTATATTACCAGAGATATTTAAATCAATTAGAGCTTCAGAGTACTGATCAAGGAGCTTATTGGTTATTAGAAAAATGTATGGGGGCATCATAATTTTTATTATAATTTTTTTACAAATTTATATAACGGTTCACGTGACAACTTATATTTTTTATAAATGAGTGTCACATGAATTATTACATGATAATTTATATTTTAATAACTAGTGTAGTCAGTGTTGTGTAAACTGTTACATCATTTTGAAAATGTTATAATTGGTAACATATGTTTATGCTAATTTATTAGCTAATATTTGATATAATTAACGAAAATTTGCTTAACCATTTGTATTCTTATATGACATACTAATTAACTATGATATCATCTAACAATAAATAAATAAAAAATAAAGAAAGTGACCATGATTTTATGATTTATGAGAGAAATAAAAGTGTTAACAAAAAAAAAAAGGATAATATTCAGCGTCAATAATTCTATAGGGCTTTTTTCACATCTGATTGTAGAGAATGGTTAAATTATGATTTTAATTAACTGAGAAAATTATTAAACAAATTAAAATTTGGGTTCTTGAATTAAGTGGATGGCAAGGACGATTACAAACATATGTCCTTAATTAATTTGTCCTGATTAATTTGTATTTGAAGCATATGCTATTTTTGTAATAATGATATCCAGCCATTGAACTTAAGTTCTATCATGTCACTCTGACTAGCTAGCACAAAAGCAATCCCACTCTTATAATTTGTGGTTTAATTAATTTTCAACCAAAAATTAAGTAAATTAAACTCAATGATTAACGGATAATATATATATCTTCTGGCGTGTTAAGCAAGCAGCTGAGACCAATCCGTGACCTTACGCTATTATAACATAAGACCATCTAATAATAAAACACTTGCCCCCACTTTCTTTCCGAAAGTTTTCCATGCTGGAGGGAGGTGCAGTGATCAGTATAATGTGTCTTTCTATGTTGTCATCTGATTTTAGGATGTGTGGTTTTCTGCTCGGGTAATCACGATGTTGATAAGATGATTGGTCGAGGCACATGTGTCAATTGAGTCTGTTATGATGCCCACTTGTAATAATACTGTTATGCTTTCTATAAGAAATTTTAATTAAGATGATTCTAATTGGTGATAATTAAGAAGATAAATATATATATATATATATATATATGTGTGTGTGTGTGTGTGTGTGTTTTTAAGTACATGTCAAACCATAAATATCATTTTTATTTAACTGTTAATACAGTGACCGCACTTCAGGCACCGGATGAAGTTTATAAATAAAGCAAGCAGTGAGAGAGGTAATGTTTAGTCCAACAGAATTACTTTCAATGGTCAGGTCGTAATTGGTAAGTAGGAAGAAAAGCAAATTAACAAGGTAAGGGTGTTAGAAATAATTGTGTACATGATAAAAATGCCTTGCTCTGTTTATATAGGCAGGTCATTATTGCCTTCCTTCGCTAGGGTTTTGACGCCTCCAACTAAAATTCTGTTAAGGGAATCAAAGATTGTTGTGGTTACGTAGTCGGAATGTAAATATTCCACTCCGCGAATGTTGGGGAATGTTCATGCCGTGGGAATGCCATTATCCAGCATCATGAGATGAGAG
The DNA here is from genome assembly GCF_901000735.1 of Corylus avellana. NCBI lineage: Eukaryota > Viridiplantae > Streptophyta > Magnoliopsida > Fagales > Betulaceae > Corylus > Corylus avellana. The sequence goes on from NC_081549.1 coordinate 20,110,164, forward strand.
ATTGGTTGTGGTGAGTTCCATGGAGATGTAGGAGCATCCTAATCTTAAGCCTCTCACTGGTTCGTTGATCCTAATCCAGTATGATAACTTGCTGGGTTCTTTGGCATATCGATGTTCCTTATGAGCTTTCGGTTAATAAAAAACTTTGGTGGTATATTGGAATATGTTTGGGCCTGATGAGCCGTAAGATAGACGAACCTTATGAGCCAAACATGACTAAGTATAACCCCCCCAATATCTTGAGCCAAATTAGCTATAGGTTCGCCCATTGGATTTATTTAAGTAGTATGACTTTTCAATATTTGAAGTTTAAGGACTCGTCAAGCTGAAGTTTGACCCATTTGGGTTGGGTACACCCGAATTTGTTATTTTCTATTTTTTTGAATTGCCTCCTCAGCTTCATATTACTAGTTTACGTTGTTAGAACAATTTTAATTCATTCGACATTAATTGTGGTCAAAACTTAGCGTGATACATGCTTTGCAACTCAAATATTGTCCGTATCTTTGTCATTGTGTTTTTAGGAGTGTATTTTGTTTTTAATTTTTAAAAGTGTTTTAATATGACATAGGTTTGAGTTGTTAATTTGTTAATAGAAGAAGAAAAAAAAGATTTAAAGTTTAACAAACATGACCACATTTCTCATAGTAGGGGAGGGGGGAGTTTCTACCAGAATTGAAACCAACTCATCAGTCCATAATTGGTAAATTAACAAGGCACTGGAATTTTTCACCCTTCCCTATAACTCTAAAAGAATTCACCCCACTTTATAGACCAAAAGTTCAATATTTTTTTAACATAAATCAGAATATTAATAATTAACATGACACTTTTTGTTTTACCATGATTTTGGAAGACCTGGTGTCACTAATTACACCCATTTTTACTGAGGCTTCAAAAAAAAGCACGATGAAAATTCCTAGAAAAAAAGTTAAAAAAAAAAAAATAGTTGAGGGGTTAGTCCACGTGGGCTTCTTCTACTCTGACAGTCTGAACTGAGAGTCACTGTTGATAGAGATGGGGATGTCCAGGTGACATCGTCATGCTAACGTTGGTTATCAGTCCTGGAAACTCTTTTTTACCCACAGTAATTAATACAACTACGGAGAAATCTTTTGCTTGAGACAAGAGCGTTCGCCCGAGTTTCCCGTCGTTCGACGGAACGGTGTTTCAGTCTTGTATTAGTCTTTCAATTTATGCAGGCTCCGTACACCTATGCTTCAACCCATGTTCCACGCGCCTCATTATGCACTGCCAACCACGCTCCACTCGCCCTCCATCAATTTTATCTTTTTTTACAAGTAATATAAATGGACCTATTAATTTGTTTATGAGTCTTTCGTTTGATGCATTATTCATTACAAAAAAATAAAACCAATTCTAAACCATGCCCTCCAACTAGATCTTAATTAGATTATGACTTTACATTTGAAAAATAAAATTATTTATTGTTTATTGTTTAATTTACAGAGAAAATAGTGGTATATGAATTGGGTTGAGAAATAAAGTTTCCCAACGAAAAAACCTTTTTTTTTTTTTTTTTTCATTTTAAGAGAGTCTCTTTCTGTCAAGATATGGTATAAAACTTAATTTTACGGTTTTCAATCAAAATTTAACAAATCCGGTATATACACCAAATACAATAGAGTTAAAAATATTGTATTTTTAATTCAAATAATTCGTATAAACTTTTTTATTCGTTCTAACCCAACATTCACCGGTTACCATCAAACCTCTCATCCACCTCAAGCCCTTAATACTAGAGTCTCCAAAACTAACTAAGAGAGACAATGGCTCCGGCTTGTGGTTTTATTAATGGGTATTTTGTCAAAAAAATATATATATATTTGGTATAAAGAATTATATAATTTTTTGATGTTTTAAGTTAAAGTGGCTGTTTCTCATTAGAGGGTACAAAATACTCAATTAACTCCGAGTCAACGAGTCACGACCAATTGACATTATTCTCTTTTTTTTTTTTTTTTTTTTAAGTTTCATTTTCAAGCTTCATAGTTGCTTATAATATATAAAGAGTAATATTTGTAAAACCCACAATAAATAACCCTTTATAATTTATATGCATGGTTAGTTGCATATGCAAAAAGAGGCAGTGTACGTAGTCCAATATTTTGAAGAAGTTTTGAAGAGGAGGGTAAATGAAGTTGACGAGAAATGAAAGAAGTAAAGAAAAGAAAAGGGAGTGTAAATAAATGCGTCAGCAGTTGCGTGAAGGGATCTAGTGTACTGTATTATCATCACTGTAAAAAAACATAAAAAAGAAAAGAAGAAAAGAATGCCTTTACTCAATTAATAAAGCTCTGCACGCCCATCTGCTTACAAAGTACTTTCATCTCACGTTTGGACCGTCCGATGTTCCTCGAACTTCGTATTCAAACTTGATATCCTGTTACTATCAATGTTGGCGGCCCCTCGGTGCCTGCAGGACCTCTACACCTATATACATTATTGCCAGATGCTAGGCTTCTATAGGACACTGACGTTTGCATTGCCATGGAGTACAACATAAGAGTTTTTTTTTTTTTTTTTTTTTTTTCTTCCTTCCTTTACCGATAACACCGAATCCTTATTGTTATTATTATTATTTTTTTAATGAAATAATCTCACTTTTCCTTTTGTTAAGTATAAGCTACAACGATATTCAAATCTTCATAATTATTGAATAAATAGGTTTTCTTCCCCCTTTTTTTTTTTTTATTTTTTTTATTTTATTTATTTTTATATTCACACTATAAAAAAATGAAGGATTCGAATTAGTGACATTCACTTTATAAGGCGTGATCTCTAACTGATTAAGTTACTTATTGGGGACAAATATATATATATATATATATATATATATATATAACATCAATTAAAATAAAGTGCTTTGGGATTCAAACTAGTAACTCCCGCTTCATTAAATACGTAGACCCAGCCGATTGAGCTACCTCTTGGGAACAAAATAAAGTGTTTTTTTTTTTAAAAAAAAAAAAAATGAAACTTTCATTGATGAAATTTTACGAGCATAAAGCTCTTACATTACTGAGCATATAACTCAAAAAAATCATAACCAAAAGTTATGAAGGTTACAAAGTCATAAAAATGACTCCAAGCTTCCGCTAACTCATGTACAATTACATTTAAGGAACATATTTGCTTCGTGCAAACTAAAGCTAGGACATGGGTAGCATAAATATAAAAACAAAAATAGAAAACAACTAAAAACTAAAAATCCGGCCGTGAGAGTTAAGCTCCCAGACTGATCTACTTCATCCTCAACTCAAAGGCCATGACAAACAAAAAAACAAAAAAAATAAAAACCCCACAAGCAGCAGCGGAAAAGCACGACATCGTAGACATTTTTTTGGAAGATACGCATTGGCCAAAGAAGCCGATCAAATCTAAGGTTGAAGAGACTAGATCTAGATCTACAAACTAGATCTTAAGCAACCCACTAAAAATGGAGACTGAATGAGCCTACAGAGAAGACACCGAGCACTGCTACTGTGAAAGATGAGGAGGGAAGATTTATAACAAAAGATCTTTCCTCCGCTTGAAATTCTTCTTAATGTTTCTAGAAGAAAATATAGATATTCTATAAATAAGGCAGAACCTCTCTCTTTAGATGCCAAAATTTTACTTGATTCGTGTGGAAAAACACTTAGTAAAATAAAGTGTTGCAAGTCACTTACAATGTCAATTACTTAAAAAACATAAAATCTATATTGTAACTTATAATACATCATGTCAAACAATTGTAATATAATAAATATAATAAATGAGCGTGAAATATTGTGCAACTCTTTATAGTTTTGTATGCTATATGAAAATAACTTCAATTAGGTCGTGGTGTAAATTGATATTTTACACCATCTAATAAGAAGCAAACACTAAAAAATAATATAATCATCCACACAAAATAATTTTCATTTTCTTAACAAAATACTCATTGATAAAAACCTTGAAGCCACCGTCTTAGTTGATTAGAAAGACTCCATATTGAAAACTCAAAGGTGGGCTGGGATTTGGTAGTGAGTGGTTGACATTGAGTTGAAACAAATAAAAAAATTTATGACATTTATTTGAATTAAATATACGATATTTTTCATGTTTATTTGATATATTTACCCGTCAAATTTCTATTAAAAGATACCGTACCCAAATTTTCACCTAACCCCGTGTGCTTAAGAGGTCACGAGAGCATTCTATTAACTCCACTGCCTAACTTTAAATTCATACACCTCTATATATCTGCCAATATTTAATATATTGGCATACTCCATATCTACTAATGAAATGTAAATTAAGATTAATGTGAAGGTTTTATATTGACTTGTACTTCATTGTACCGTCAGGCTGCACATTTAGTAATTAAATTGTACTGATCACATTTTTTTAAAACAAAAAAAATGCAGCGGAGACTTTCATTAAAACTTATGGAAGAAGTAAAATATTGCACATTTGTCCAGCACAGTGTTGCACATTTAATCACCTGTCTTTACCAACTCCAACCTACTTGTAATACATCTCCTTTAAATACTATTTGTTTCAATCTTTAGTTTCTATTGAATACCACAACCACCCAAGTTGTAAAAGCTCCGGCCACTATTTGGGTTCGGAATTTAGGGTTTTGTGGAGCATCTGGAAGCTAAAAATGCACACCTCATGGTCACATAGTAACACTCAAATGCCCATCTTCTTTGTTGTTGTATCGAGTTGCTACATAATATTGTGAGATAAAATTGTATTATATGACAATATTCATTTGTTTAAAACGTGACACTTACGTAAAGCTAGCTTGTGACAAACTGAATACGTGTCATTAACACTAGTTTTCGATGGAAGGACAAATTTGAAAAATGTGAATTATCTAGAGTTAATTTTCAATTTTGAAAACCTCTTAGCACACTCAGCAATGAGATTATTACACATAAAACGACAATAGCCACTAATCGACTGACAATTTTTTTTTAAATGTCCACACAAAGGAATGAGGAAGAGAGATTCAAACTAGTGACATCTACTTCATGAGGTGTGATTCACTACAAATTGAGCTACCTCTTAAAGACTAATCAATTGACAATTAGTAAAGGTATCAAAGCCCAAAACTATAACGTCCCAAGAAATTACAAAATTAGGTCTTGTAGAATAAATTGATATAGTGGGAAATCACATGAATTTATTTTGAAATTTCCTTTTTTTTCTTCTTCTTCTTCAGATATTTGAGTAAACAATTTCTTCATGCTAGATATGAGATTTATTAAAAAGTTAAAAATTGTTTAGTGTAAGAGCCCGTTTTAGAGTGTGATTTTAATAAATGCGATTTTAAAAATTGCGTTTTTAAATTGTCACTTTTTAAAATTTACAGTGTTCAGTAAAACATGTTAAAATCACACAAAATTTTTTTACAATTTTAAAATTTATATTTTTAAAATCATAATTTCAAATATTCTAAAATTACAATTTAATTTAAAATCACAAATTATTTATTTAAAATCGTACTTTCAAACAAGCTCTCATTCATTAGAGATAGAAATGAACTGGTTCATGATAGATATGACAGAGGTCGATTCCTTTACAAGATCCAAATCTGTACGGAGACAGAGGGAATTAAATTTTGAATATATATTTTAACACATTATCCACAAATAAAAAAATGTGTTCGGATGACAAAAGGAACCTTGTGCAGATATTTTTTAATTAGTTTATTTATATTCTAATATATGTCACATCAAAATATTTTTTAAATAATAATAATGAAAAGACTTATGTTATGTGTTTTTTTTTTTATATTTTGCTAGATTGTTTTTAGTATTAAGTAAATATTATTTTATAAATATCAAATAAAAGATATAAGAACAACTTTGTTTTTTTTTTCTAATAAAAATCTCTTAACTATGTACTAATATCCAAGTAATTTGAGTAAGATAATTGATTAAAACCCGCGTGAGCGCCGGATAAGTCAGATTCACCACGACCACCAATACAAGGAGGCTAGGGAGCAATCAGAAAATAATATCTAGCAAAGCTAATCAGTCTCTAATCACGTAAACCAGAAGAAATCCTGTCATTATCAGCCGATGGAGACAGCAATAATAGTACAGTGATGGAAGACTTTTTTTTTTTTTTTTTTTCCTATAAATAATTGGGCCTGATTAGAAGGCGATTGGCTATATGCTTGACAATAAGTGAAAAGGAATAATTAAAAATTAAAAAAAAAGGAGAGAAAAGCGATTGGCCCTCAATTAGCATGAGAGGATAATGACTCGAGATTTGTAGACAGGATTACAGTGTGTTATATGTCATTTGATGCGTAGTATACAGACAGGAGTCGAAGTGATCAATGGAATTAAAGTCACATGAAGTATGATGAAGTGATGGTGTTGGCACGTTAGAGTAATATTTTGGCCTCGTTTTCTTAGTAAAATGTCTAATTTATTAGAAAAGAAAAAACTACTACTATGAGAATAGAAAAGTGTGAAATAAAAGGATATTCTATTTCTTAGTTTGGTAACAACACACTTACAAAAATTAGAATTAAATCAAAATTACGAAAAATCTCATATTATATTTTTTTTTCAAACTCATATTAAATAAATAAAAAAGAAAAAGAAAAAAAAACACCTGAAATAAAATGGGTGGCTGACCACCCCTGAAGCAAATATGGGGTGGCATGATGGGGGTGGTGCGACCACCCCGACCTCTTCTGGGGTGGCCGACCACCCCAATGGGTGGTCAAGCCATCCACTTTATTTTTCATATTTTTTATTTTGTTTTATGTTATATATATATATATATATATATATATTGAAAAATGCATTACATTCTTTAAGGATTAGCTAAGTTACACATTTTTTAATGGCTTAGCTAATCCCGTGTGTATAAGATTAGTAGTCTCATGAAAATAAACTATTCACAGAAATAGTATGTTACCAAACAAAAGAATAACTATATCTAAGCTTAGCTAGTCCATTTCAATGGTTTATTCCGTACACCAAACGAGACATTATAATCATTCATCTACGTTTTTATTACAAAATTATTATTCCAAAAGTACCTTTTTCTAATTTAGATAATCATTGCTTTCAAAACATGCTTGATAATGCTTGATAATAAGATAAGTGACACAGAGATTTATATGCTCGGGTCAATGACCAACGTTCATAGGAAAAAACCGTAAGACTGCATTAAACTCTTATTTCTCTAAGTGAATTTACAATATAACACGTAAGGTTGGCAGTTTAACCCGCAACCCACGAACCCGACATGTAATTTTTGGGTTAGGGTTTAGGTTAAACGGGTTTGGGTTATAAACGAGTCACTTGTTTATGATCCGTTTAATAAACGTGTCGTGTTCAGGTTTGACATAAATGGGTTAGTGGGTTGACACATTTATACAATTTATTTATTTTTAAAATTTTTATTTTTATTTTTTTAAGTAAATTTTAAGTTTAACTTAATTTAGGGTTGACAATTTAATTCACGAGCCTCAAACACGACATGTGATTTTAGGATTAGGATTTAGGTTAAACAGGTTCATATCATAAACTCGTCTATGACCCGTTTAATAAACGTGCTATGTTCAAGTTGGCATAAACGGGTTGATGGATTAACCAGGTTGACATGAACCTAACAGGTGAACCCGTTTTGCCAGCTTTAAATTAACATGGTTCTATTTATAAGAAAATCATATTTGATACAAATAGACTTTTATTTCTGCAAGCTATACAAAATGAAGAAATTTATTGAATTAGTAAAATATTGAAGCATTCAAGAAGCTTCCTCAAGAGGAGCAATTGAGACATGCCATAAATGGGCTAAACAAAAGTACGTTATTGAGGCAAATAGACGGGGGCCCAGAAGCGAATTAGATAAATGTTAAATGTTAACGGCTACCAGAATGTTTAAAGAGGGCATCAACCAGTGGGGAAAAGAAAAGTGGCTTCTCTTGATTGGGCCATCTTGTAAAGAGCAAAGGCCACCCACAATTTGATCCAGCAAGCAGTCCAACTCGAACTATGAGAGGCTCATATCGATCACATGGTTGATTCCTACTAATATCCCATTCAACCCAATCCTAAATTTCTCTATAAATCTTCATCGTTTAAAGTGGTATCTGATAGTGAAACCAACACACATAATTTCAAACCACCAGTCATTGGCCCATTGCATTCAAACAAGCAGCTCACTTCACATCATTGTCCTATAAAATCCCAAACGTACGATCCTTTAACTCCTTTCTCTCATAAACATGCCGAGGCAACCGGTTTAGGCGGTTATTTATTTTTAAATAATTGCAATTATAATGATTTGGCCGGTTAGCTGTTAACCGCAATTATGCAGTTATTAACCGGTAGCCGCTTTTTATAAATTGTTTAAAAATCCAGTATATTGGTTTGGTTTGGGCCCATGACCAAGCCCACTAGCGGCTAGCCTATATAATTATATATCAATGACTAAGTGCACTCACTAAACTTTATTAGCCTCCATTTATTCATGCACTAACACATAGTTAACTCCGAACAAACTATTTTTTTGTTTGAAGGGGAATCTTTCAGAATTTATTGATAAAAGATTAAGAGTATAAAAGCTCTTATATCGTGGAGCATAAATCTCTGATAAAACATAGCCAAAAGCTATCAAATTACTAAGTTATAGATACAATCAGAAAATTCTTATCATAAAATCTTATTTATGACATCAGCTTCTGCTAACCCATGTATAACTTCAATTATGATACAGATTTGCTCTGTGTGGACTAGTTATAAGACATGGGTAGCCCAAATTTCCAAAAGTTATTTTCTGGCCGTCAGAGATAATCCTCACACCGATCTAATCATCTTCAGCCCAAAGGTCATGAATCATCTCATGTCCTCAACCCAAAAGCTAGGATAAAAAGAACAAAAAATAAATCAAAGTAAAAGACTAAAAACAACAAAACCCACTAGAAGTAGTTGTGGAGGAGCACGATATCGTAGACATTTATGGGAAGACACGACTTGGCATGTCAGATCCATGCGTCGGCACGTGAGAAACACGCTCCGGCATGCAAGACTCTGTTGGTTGATCGGTGTAGAAGTAATGAAAGTAGAGAAGCCGGCCAGGACAAGTAGATCTAAGCATAAAGAACTATATTTAGATCTAAAACAAAACAAAAATGGATATTGGAAGAGATTATAGAGAAAACACCAAGCATTGTTACTAGGGAATGAAGAGGGACATGGATAAAGAATGGGGAAGGAGGGAAAGGGCAAAGCTGTTCTTCCCTCCTCTGTATTTTTTTCTCTAGGCGGCTCAAGTTTAGTAAGGTCAATCCCTATTAAAATTAACCCTGTATAAACTTGAGAGTCGTTTTAAATCACAAAAATACTATAATTATAGCTTTAGGCGAAAAAAAAGTCAGGATATTCACACTAGGAGCGTGGTCTGGGCCCTAGTTCCTTGCATTGTTTCTAGCATTTTGCAAGTTGTTTATCAAAACAACTTATAATCATAAACAAAACAACAACATTACAAATCTAAAACACAAAATAAGTATTATTATTTTTAATTTTTATATCTTATATAATATAATAAACCGGTTACCTTGTTTTTAACTAGATTCCTAAATCCTTATAAACGGTAACTACAACCGACTTAAGTGGTTATATGGTTGTTAGCTGTATAATTAACGCACACCCCTAGTAGGGACCAAATTAATTTTTTGATTTATTTTTTAAAACTCAGTGAAATATTGATCAAAATCTCAAATAACATATTCACATAGACCAAATTGATGCATGCGTTTTATTTAATGGTTTTTAGCCACAAGAAACAATGTAAATGTGTGTGGCTTTGAAGATTAATTAAAGGGATGCTTGAATAGTGAATACTAATCCCACGAGCCTAATTAACCTGCCCAAGCTGTCTTCAAACATCCTGACTGTTGGTGTTGGACTTCTCTGATTGCTCTACATGTCACTTCAGTTCCAAGTTTCCAACAAAGTACCCCAACCATATGATGTTCTTATTAACTTTACGTACGAAAAAGGATATAATCAAATGTTTCTGACCTTTTTTTTTTTAAAGAAGAAAAATGCTTCTGACTTAATAGAAAAGGAAAATGATTATCCTATTGGTCTATATATCATGATAAAAAACTGCCACCGCCCATTAAAAAAAAAAAAAAAAGATTTGAAACCAAGTTGATTATGGCATTCTTTCATTATTATTATCAAAAGAATCATTAAAAGGTCCTTTCCTTAGTTGTCAAGGCTGTTTAATTGTTTCTTCTGAAAAAAAAAAAAAGGCTGTTTAATTGTTAATTGGGCTTTGATAGACCATCTCATAACGACTGGGCTTTCACCTTTGTCGTTAACGAGTTACGCATTACGCATATAAACAACGTGGAAGTATAAAAGACAGACAGCACGTGGTGGCCCCACTTTGTGTCACCACACACCCATTATCTTATGTGGTCCACCCTGCTAACCGTTGCCATTGAATTTACATCTCTTTATACGCAACCGATCAAACGGAAAAGTCCATCATCTTATCTCACATCAACGGCCAACATTCACTCTTTTTATTTGTCTTGTTTCACGTTATTAATTCCTTTTAACCAGAAAGTTCACTGCCACTGCTTCCTTACTCTGGCCTCCACTCCCACTGTCCACTCTCTCTATCTCTGTGCACTCATGGTTTCGGTTCTCTTCCTCTTCGTTTTGACGCTCATGATCGCCCAGCTTACACGTGCTGAACTCCCGGGCACGTGGGAGCTCCTGGTGCCCAACGCAGGCATAGCCTCCATGCACACGGCCGTGACGCGCTACAACACAGTGGTCCTCCTCGACCGCACCAACATCGGGCCCTCCCGCAGAATGCTCCCCAGGGGCCACTGCCGGAACGACCCAAACGACGTCGCTCTCAAGCGCGACTGCTACGCCCACTCCGTCGTGCTCGACCTGAAGACCAACGAAATCCGGCCGTTGATGATTCTCACTGATACGTGGTGCTCCGCCGGCCAGTTCCTCCCGGATGGCACTCTGTTGCAGACGGGCGGTGACTTGGATGGGTTGAGGAAGATCCGAAAGTTCCAACCGTGTGAGGCAGACGGGTTGTGCAACTGGGTCGAGCTGAAAGACGTGGAGTTGGTGAACGGCCGGTGGTACGCTACGAACCAGATATTGCCGGACGGTTCGGTGGCTATTGTCGGTGGGAGAGCAACTAACACGATCGAGTATTATCCGCCAAGGAAAAACGGTCCCGTTTTGTTTCCGTTTCTTGCAGAAGTGGAGGATAAGCAGATGGACAATTTGTACCCTTACGTTCATCTCCTCCCCAACGGTCACCTTTTCATCTTCGCCAACAACAAAGCCGTGTTGTACGATTACGAGGCTAACAAGATAGTCAGAGATTATCCACCGTTAGATGGTGGCCCGCGAAACTACCCATCGGCCGGATCATCCGCTATGCTGGCCCTGCAGGGGGACTTCTCCACGGCCGTGATTGTGGTGTGCGGTGGGGCGCAGTTCGGCGCGTTTATCGAGAAGAGTACGGACACCCCCGCGCACGGTAGCTGCGGCCGCATTGTAGCGACTGCACCCGACCCGGTTTGGGAAATGGAGGACATGCCATTCGGGCGGGTAATGGGGGACATGGTCATGCTCCCAACCGGCGAGGTTTTAATTATCAATGGGGCCCAGGCTGGGACACAGGGCTTTGAGATGGCCTCCAACCCGTGTCTCTACCCGCTTCTTTATCGACCCGATCAACCACTTGGGTTACGTTTCATGACTTTGAACCCGGGTACCGTGCCCCGAATGTACCACTCCACCGCAAACCTATTGCCTGACGGGCGGGTATTACTCGCGGGAAGCAACCCGCACATTTTTTACAAATTCAAAGCTGAATTCCCCACTGAGTTGCGAATTGAAGCGTTCTCGCCAGAGTACTTGTCATTGGACCGGGCAAATATCCGACCCATGATCGAGGGGATTCCCGAAATAGTGCGTTTCGGGGAGGGCTTTGATGTATCGGTATCGGTCTCGTTGCCCGTTGTGGGGATTGTGGAGGTCAATATGGGAAGCGCGCCTTTTGCAACGCATTCATTTTCGCAAGGTCAACGGTTGGTCAAACTAGCGGTTACTAGCGCCATTCCTGACGGTGATCACCGTTACAAAATCCGGTGTACGGCACCGCCAAGCGGGATGGTTGCTCCTCCAGGTTATTACATGGTGTTCGCTGTCAACCAGGGCGTGCCAAGTGTCGCCCGTTGGGTCCAGCTTGTGGCCTAATGATTATAGCTGTTTTAGGGTTAAATTATTTTAAATCATTTTTCGTTTTGGTTTTGGTTTTTAAATTAATTTTTCTTTTAGATGTATTGATTAAAGACTTTTTTTTTTTAATAAGCAAATGAGAAAAAGGTTGAAGGGGGTATTGATTGTAGACTTTGTAGTTGAAGATCTGCAACTGTAGATAAAAGAAGAAATACATTTCATTTGAAATTGAGGTTTGTGTCTCTAACTATCTACATGATATTGATATCACTAAATGTTTTTCAATAATAAAGAAACCCCAACATTTTTTTTTTTTTATTTGAAAAGGTTGGAGGGGGAGATCAATTGTAGTTATTCTAGCTGGACGTAACTATAGTAGCACCAACCTACGGAGGACTGCTCAAAAACCGTAAGTGCACCCTAAAGACCATCCGAGCTATAACTTAATTGCCCGCTCACCCCACGGGGACATAAAAAGAAATTAAGGTGGTTTATACTAATCAGGCATAAGAATTCTCTATTACGGAGATTCAAACCTATACCTTAGTACTTACCTAACTACTTAAGAATTTTCTTGGGCCATTGAACCACTACCCTTGATGGTAGACACGGCAACGTTTAGACTAGTTTTAAATGGGTTTTCCTTGCTTTTCAATAGCATTAAAGCATTCCTTCAAATGGGTTTTCTTTCCAAATTTCAGAACCCTTAGACTTTTTTGAAAAAAAAAAGTTACAATATGAAGAAGAAAAATGGTGAAGCGTCCATTTGCCATGGCTGTAGAATTCAGTGAAGAAGAGAAGAAAAGTGATTGGCTTGGTCCCATTAGCAAAGGGAAAGAAAGAGAACACTTCTCCTGGCTGAAAGCAAATGCAAGTAGCTGCTTTCTTGAAGCGACGGAAAGGCAGCAACCAAGACCATCAAAAGGGGGGCATAACATTATGTCACTTTATAAATGCAATCCTAAAGATTCTTTTCGGAACCCCCTTTGGAGGCACATAATTTAATTCCTTGAAAGCTGGTGTATATATCACAATGATCATTCATCACTCACTCTTGATGCGAAATTTCAAATTTAAAGCCTGGTCAATGGGCTCAATTTAATTATTGCTGCTCGGCAATGCCAGCCGGCTCTACTTTGTCGGCATTTAAAACGGGCCCTTGGCGTCTTTCTGGGAAAGTGATCAGTGCCCAGGCCCCAGCTCTATTATGTTATCAGGAGTACTACTATCATTTTTATTACAAATTTCTTATAAAATGTAAACGGTCAAATTTTGTCACTAAATAATTAAAGTTATATGTTAAATTCTTTTTTGTTTAATCGACTTGGCACAGAATAAAATCCTTTTTATTCAGATGAAATGACAATTTTACCCTCTAATTTTAGAGGACTAGCTTCTATCTAGTCCATTTGAACGGTAAAAGATCTTGGTCCCTAAATAAGGGCTGCTATTATAATTTTTTTTTACAAATTAATACAAGTAACATTTATGTTTGCTTATTGTTAAGTTTGCCACTAAATAATTAAGTTTGTCTATTATTATTATTATTTTGTTGTTTAATCCACTTGGTACATAATAAAATCTTCTCTATTTCAAGTGAAATAAAAATGATCTTTGTTCTGACACATAAATTTGTAAAGGGGTTGAAATAAAAAAATGCTGCACCCAAGTATCCCATTCTTTGTTATCTCTTAGTTGTTTTTATGTTCTAAGAAGCTCAGCCAAAAGATTAAAAAAAAAAGTGTTAGAATATATGATATGATTCCTTAATAATATATATTCTTTATAGGATAATTACCTTCTATGATTGATTGAATCAAGTTTGATTTGATACTTATAGCCCGTTTGGATGGGGGATTTTGTGAAAGAATGGAATTTAATTAAAAGACCGAGTGCGCTTTTTTTTTTTTTTTGTTGGTTATTTCCCTGTAATTTTGTCTGGCTTTTTTTTTTTTCTTTTCCTATCTTGTTTTATTTCCCTGTATCGGTTTTGTTTTTGCTTGTAATCATGCTCAGTCGTCTCTCTCGATTTATCCGCCTGATGCCCTTCAGGGTAGTTGATTTGGTCCAGATTTTTGGGTTATGGATGTGAACGTTATCCTGACTTTTGGGTCAAGGATGATGAGTTTTGGTTTGGGGTTCTCTGCCCTCAATGCCGAAGAATAAGAGTTATCTATACATTGGTTGGAGTCTATTTAGTGCAGATATTCTGTTTAATTTGAAAATTAGTCATAGGTTAGCAGATTTTGTTTGAGTCTAAAATGTAATATATCATCTTTGACGCTTGTAACTTTGCAACTTCGACTATAGTTGCTACAAAGCTTTGCTCTATGTTGTTTAAGTTTATGCTCGTTTATCAATGAATAAGATTTAACTTTTTCAAAAAAAAAAAAAAAAAAAAAAAAATTGAAAGACCGAGGATTGATTTCAAGTGCTGTGAATTTGTAAGTGATGCTTAGCATATGATAAAAATTTGCATTGATTGATGATGTTAGAATATATTGTATGAGATTTGATAGTATGAGAATATATTTATAATAATTGTAATTGATAAAATCAAATCAGAAATATTTAATACTAATTTGATTTTATCAATCATATCTTTTTGTATTCTCTCCACATCTCCTTTGAGTTTTATCTGTGAATGTAGGTCATAGATCGAACCACATAAAATTCTTGTGTCTTATTTTAAGATTCCGCAATTTATTATTTCATTTTGAAGTTCTTCAACCGAAACACATGCTTAGACAAACTTCAATCGGAATTGCATTTCCTAGAATACTTCAAATTTCTCAACTTGATAATTTACTTATTTAAACACACTCTACTGAAAGCAGAAAGTATATATCTATATATATATATATATTATATATATATCAATGCCCTTTGACTACACCACAGCATCATCATCGCCTTCATGGCAGTCTGCGACAACCACCTTCTGCACATTTTTGTAAGTATACCTTCGAGCCAAGAACACATAAAAGAACATGTTCACCGAAGAAATGGCCGCCAACAGCCAATAGAATTTGTCCAAGCGGCTAGAATTCAAATCTTTACCAAACCAACCGTGGCTGCCCGTGCTTGTGGTGGTCACGTGGTCAACGACCGTTATCAACCAACTACTGAGGAAGTTTGAAGCTCCTATGACACTAAGGTAAAGTGCAATGCCTAGGCTTCTCATGGAATCTGGAACTTGGTCGTAAAAGTACTCCTGCAACCCCACCAGAGCAAACCCATCTCCGAACCCAATGATGAGATACTGTGGAGCCAACCAGAAAACGCTCATTGAATCTGCGCCCTTTTTCGGATCATTCTCCACCATACCAAGCCTTTTCTTCTCGACAAGTGCTGCGACCACCATTGTAACCATTGTAAATGACATTCCAATCCCAATCCTCCGGAGGAGATTCAGGCCTCGTTCGTTTCCTGTTGTGTTTCGTAACATAGGGACGATGAATTTCTCGTAAATGGTCACGGAGATTATCATTCCTATTGCTGCAATTCCGTAGATGGAGGCCGGGGGAATCACAAAACCATCTCCGATCTTTCTGTTCATAGTCACACTCTGTTTTATGAAGAATGTGGTGCTCTGCGCTATGCATATTCCAAATGGCAGAGTAGCAAGCCATATGAGGATCATGTTGAGAACAAGCTTCAACTCCTCCACCTTGGTTACCGTTGCAAGTCTCCAGAGATTTTGCTTCTCAGCCGTCGGATTGTTCTTGTCTTCAAAGACGGCCGCTTTGTCTAGAAATCTGAAATGTAACAGCATCAAACAAGAGTTAATTAATATACATATATGGTATTCGGAGAAAATGTTTTCTTCAATTCACATGCTTACTTGAGTTTGTTTGTGTGGCAAAGAAGCCTCCCTTGGGTTTTCTCCGTCTTGGGAACTTCATACAACTGATCAGGACTGGAAGGGTAAGCAAGATCTCTCTTCCTAATGGCTGCAACAAGAACTTGCACCAATGGTGTCAAGGGGCTCCCCGTTGCTCCCCTGTAACGGTAAAATGGCCTCCCAATGGCGAAAATAACCAGCGACGCTGCCATGACTGCAGTGAGAATAATGTAAGAAACACCCCAGTTCACATGGTCTTGCACATAGACAACCACAGTGACACCAAACAGGAGTCCAGAGCAGAGGCCAAAATTCCACCAATTGAAATACGACATCTTTTGTTTTCTTTCTTCGTGATGATCTTCATCAAACTGGTCAGCTCCAAAGCTCTCCAGAGAGGGTTTATGCCCTCCAGTCGCTATAGAGATCAAGTAAATGGCTAGAAAAAAGACCACCTCGTGAACCTTCCTCGGCTCGGTGCATATTTCATTCTCACAAGCCTTGAGGCCCGGTACGAACCAGGACATCGTCAGGAGAATCAAACCCTGTTTGCCAACATTCTCATTTTAATCAGATTATTAATCTTAAACCAATAACAAGACAACAATTGTGATCAAATGAGATTAATTAATTAAGTACCATGAGGTAGATTATGGTTGAGATGAGCACTGTTGAGAATCTGCCTAAGTAAGCATCAGCTATGAACCCTCCCAACAGTGGCATCAAAGTAGTCACACCAGACCAATAGTTCACATTCCTGGCTGCTGTCTTAAGATCTTGATGCATTACTTTGCTGAGGTAAAGGATTAAGCTCGTTGCAAGCCCAAAGTAACTCAGCCTCTCACTGAATTCAATTGCTGCACAATTATCAAACTCTTATTTATTAAAAACATTTTTTAATAATCTAGATAAGAGTGTACATAGATGAGCAGGAAACAACATTCGATAAGCATACATACTGAGATATAATAGTACAAGCTACATAGATTTTATCCTTTGAAAAAGAAGATCATTATTTATATATTCAAATAATCAGGCGAGAATAAATCGTATGGACCTCAGTTCGTGCGCTTGTACAGTTGTACTAGCTACAGTTCGTACTATTCTTAATCCTTATTGGCCACAAAAAGTTTATAAAACGTAATATCCTTCATCCTTATTGGCCACAAAAAGTGGTAAAGCCTGTATACCAAGTGGTCTGTAGCGAAGAATGTGGGGTAGGAACTAGGAAGGATTTATCCTACTTTTTCCTGCTCTACATACATGTGCACATGGGTCTGTCTATATTTGGGAAAAAACCGTAGCCAAATATTGTAATTCGCTAAATTTAGACAAGTGTTGGCTTTTACATGAGATGCTCGATCGAGATGCACTTAAATGACTAGTTATTCTATACCACACAAATTTTTTTAATATTCTTCTTGATGCGTGATATAAATAATACATGAAATATTTTAATTCAAAATAAATAAATTGTGTCTATAAGAGGTAGTTCAATTGACTGGGACCATGCTTAAATAAAGTGGATGTCACTAGTCTGAATCTTCCTCCCCTCTCTTGTGTAGACATATCAAAAAAAAGAAAAAAAAAAAAAGAAGTGAACTGCGGCATGAGAGTTGGAAGAATTATTATGAAGGAAATATCCTCAAACCCATTTAAAATAGTGTCATGTGTTTGTAAAGATTTAAAATGCACATTAAAAACTGATATTAATGATGTTAAGAATTTAATGTGAGTTTTAAATCTTTATAAACACTCGGTACTATTTTAAATGGGTTAAAAGATATTTTTTTCATATTGGTTTGGACGAAATTTTTGTTCATTGTTTAATTAAGGATAGAAATTTCTTCCAAACTGATTTGAAAGAAATTTGTGTCTTTTAATTAATACTTCAACACTAAAGGTGATTTAAGACGTAATATATATACACACAAGTATAAAGTGAATTATCATGTGCATCTCATGTCACCTTTTTTTTTTTTTTCAACTTTTTGCAAGGGAATCCCTAAAAAAGCAAAAAACCAAAGAAGAAAAATACCCCCAAGAAAATTTTGAAAAACTTTTAAAATCTAGAGGGTTTAGCTATGTAGACCATAACCAACAGCATTGCTTCTGTAGAATGAGATAGGCTGGCCCTTGTCGTAGGGGAAGCACTCACATTCGAAGTGCTGCAGAGGTCCCTCCAAGTTCCACTCCCCAGTAGCCTTGCACCAAAAACTACCATAGAGTAATCCATGACATGCATGTACATATTGTACTTGGCATGAATTTGTACTTGAAGGGCTATTAATTTGAGTAATCTATATCACAAAAACAACAGGATTTTTTTACAAAAAACAAACTGTACTAGTGCTAATTTGAATATATATTTAGCTGTGCAACTTCAAACCCTATATATTAGGAAAATCTTCAGTGGGGAACACCTTTTCTACTCCAAATACTTTGTGGAGTATATTAAACTCTAATTTGTGGTCACTTTTCTAATTTAAAAGTATTCTCAGCCCCACATGGCAAATCATGCAATTTGACTTCCAATTTTCTTTTGCAAATATCTGGCCAATATATCCGCGTACTTTTTACGCCTACCTACAAGCTGTAGGCT
The DNA here is from genome assembly GCF_901000735.1 of Corylus avellana. Lineage (NCBI taxonomy): Eukaryota > Viridiplantae > Streptophyta > Magnoliopsida > Fagales > Betulaceae > Corylus > Corylus avellana. The sequence goes on from NC_081549.1 coordinate 20,128,867, forward strand.
GTAGCCGCAGGTTCTCTCAATGAACAAACCAAGCAAGACCTAGCTATGATCATATGTGCTGAACCTAATATTTTAGAGCCCTATTAATTTCAACATATATATATATATATATATATATATATATATATATATGTGTGTGTGAATTCAAATGCTTTTTAAATAAATAAAGCTTAACGTGTAAAATATTTAATTTAAATTAATAGAAGGTGAATGATGGAGACAAATGTAAAATTCAAGACCTTTACTTTGCCGGTATTTATCTAAAAAAAATAAAAAAAAGGCTTCATGGTA
>NC_081549.1:20129257-20133062 GCF_901000735.1 Corylus avellana
AACAAATTTAAATTCAATTTAATTTTTAAAATTTTTATTTAAATAACTTAATATTTAAATATTTATTGACATGCTAAAATTAGACAAGTCAAAATTTATTGACGTGTCTTTTTGACACATCAAGAAATATTGACGTGTCATTTTGACACGTCAATATATATATATATTTTATATCAGGTTTATTTATATTATATATATTTCATCTAATTTTTGTTTTTTATTATGAAGGATTTTAAATGAAAATGAGACTCAAAATCTTTCCAGATCTTTATTAAATAACTCTGTTGCTTTTAACCTTTCAATCTGAATTTCTTTGATTTATTATTCTCCATGCAGTAATATAGAAATTAAAAAAAATCTGTTTTCTCCTCTATTTCTTTTTTTTTTTTTTCACGCAAAAACACTATTTATTTGCAAATAATACAAAGAAGCATGAAATAAAATTTCTGACCTGCTAAACTAGCACGTCAGAAAAAAAAAAAATAGCGGGACATTCAACTTTAATTTTTCCTCTTCTTTCTCTCTCTTATTATTTATTATTTCCGCCATATCTTCCTTTTTGGTTAATAATTATATTAATACATGAAGTAGAAGGTTGATAGGTAATTGATGATCTCTAAATATCAAGAATAGGAGCTAAATATGACACCATCAACGTGTAGGAATCGACTTTTCCGATTGCTAAATCGCAGTGGATTATTATCCTTAAAGTTTGAAGGATGATTGATTATTTTCGTATTATATTAAATCGTTAATTATTTTATTACAAATCAAAAAGTAGAAACAAAGAAAAAATGCAAGGAAGATCTTGTTTTTGAGGCCCGGCATGCGTGAGAGTGTCAAAATATGCGCTTCACATCGATCCCTTGTGTTAGAATATATTCACTAAAGAAGTAGAAGTGTGTTTTTTTCTTTCCACGAGGAATGATGCAATTTGAAAATGTCTTTTTTTCAAAACTTAATCTTGACTGGAATAGGTTATTATAATATAAACTGAGAAAGATATTTTCCATCCAAATCTCATACCTATAAATGAGATTTGGATGGAAAATATCTTTCTTTCTTTTTTTCCTAATTGGATGGAAGATATCTTACATTATATTTATGATACTCTTACGTTAGAGTAACATGCTCTTCTTTATTGACTTTTTTTTTAGTGTTTAGTGCGGTGAAAAACATTTTTATTCTTGAAAATCACAAATTATTTTTTGAGTTTGAACTTATCATTCTCAAATCAACGAACCCACTGAAACTTCACCAGGCTGGCCACTGTCAAGACCCAGTCTCTCACACCGTCGGGATTGGGTTGAAACCCTGTCGAGACCCAATTGGGACATGCTAGAACCCATACGAGACCCGCTTGGACTTGGACAGAACTCTGCCAAAACTCGATCGAGACCCTGTTAAGACCTCGTTGTTGAACCCTACCATATAAAAGTAGGCCCTCCCCGTAAGCCCATTTTCAACCCATGTACAGTCTGGTGTCTATGGTTGGCCCGGACTTTGCCTATACAAAGAGTCTTGGTCCGATTGTGATACCCACTACAAGAACCACTCAATTCAACTTGCAATTACTAAATCATACTTGGTCACATCTTTTACAATTCCTCATCTACTTTTTTTTTTTTTCCTAATTAAATGTGGGAAAAGGTTATAAAGAATGATCTTTCCATAAGAGCATTCCCTTCAAGTAAGAAATTGCTGCAACGGGAAGAGACAGCTAATCGGAAGAGAACAAATCCGGGTTTCATCTCCTGAATAATTATATTTTCAGGAGACAACATGCTTTGCAAATAACAGACAACATTATATTTTCAATAATCAGTTATGATATGTAAATAATAGCATCATGTAATAATTAACTCTCTCTCTCTCAATGTTTCTTTATTCTATTAATTCAAATTTATTCTACTGCCACTCTTGCCATTTTGTTGAGACGAAATGCTAGAGTAATTGATTCTTGTAGATTCATATTTTGATTCTGCAATAATTGTTTTAGTAAATTTCTTTACATTCTGTCATATATGGAGTTTCTACATGCTTTTAAAGCAAAGAATTTATTTTACGATGAGGATCATATTTGCTCGGGATTTTTTTTTTTTTTGACATGTCCGGACAAGAGGGAGGACGGAGATTCGAACTAGTGAGTCACAGCCGATTGATTCTTTTAGTAGAATAGGGTTCATCTGGGATTTGGAATTGCACACTTATTCTCCACTCATCAAGATGTCTGAAGCCTCTATCTTTATTCTGCAAAGGTTCTCTATCAACCAGTTGCTCTACAGCTCTAGCATATGTTTTATATAAAAAACACTTTTGTACACAAATTAGTGTAAATAGAAAAGCTTACATATACAACAATTCTCACAAACAAACCAAACAATAAATTATTATACACACTCAAAAGGCCAAAAACAATATTGAACGCTCAATCACACACAACTCTCATTCACCCCCCTCTTGCACAGGTAATAAAAAGCCTGGAGTCGGATGAAAATAAGGCTGCAGACTTGATTCGGTTGTGTCAATATGCCACTTCAATGTGTTCCACCATCTTGATTCTCCTTTTATTTCTTTTATGTTTTTTGCATTTTGGTCAGTAAGAGGCAGCTTCCTAACAAGATCGCACCCGAACACACAAACATTCTCTACAAGTGGCCATGTCTCTTCGTCTCGGCAAAGAGTCCTTAATTCGGGAAAGAACTCCAATTCCAATATCCGTATGTGGGAACAACAGGATTTGGAGCGATATATTGCATAGAATCATAACTAAAGAGCTCACCTAGCCCGTCACAGTACCGTACCTTGATTTGTTCTAGTTTTGGCAGGGCGTGAATAAAGTAACCACAAGGAAGAAGATATTTCATTTCAGAACAATACTCCACTCGTATTAATTTTAGTTTAATTCTCAGCCCAAGTTAGCCAAGCAGTTCTGAAATGCTTTTCCATGATTCAGGTGTCCGAGATAAAGTTCCTCAAGGTTTGGTAATAGATCATAGTGGACAGCACATCCTCCTCGCCATACACTGCTGCTGCTACAGCTCCAAATAGTAAGAGATTTTAAACTAGCAAAGCAGACAACACTGTTAATGACCAAGTCTTCTAGCATATCACAGTCCCGAACAATGACACAAGTCAAGAGAACTTGCATTACTCAACAATGGCCCAATCCCTTCTTCTGAACGAAGATCAAGACTCCATATAGACACCATTCTTTTTTCATATTTGTTTGGAAAGAATTCCCCCGTTGGGCCGACAGAAAAGTAGAATTGTCTTAATCTATCTATTGAGGAAATATCTTCATTGCTAAAACATGGGATTCAAAGTAGAGGACAAGTAGTCGCTTAAGGAATTTTAGCTCTTCAAAACATGTCATTTCCTCTTGTACATCTCTGTTAACACTGAAACGATAAGCACTCTTTGTCATATCCAAAACCTCTAAACAAGACAATCGAGGTATAATTCCAGCTTGGATGGTTTTTAGGTATTCAGTGCCGGATAGGTTCAGTTGCTTCAAGTTGCTCAAGTTTTTCATCCCTCTTGGCAATTCTCTGATACCGGTGGCAGAGAGGTCAAGCACTTGAAGTTTACAAAGACCTTCCAGTGGGGGTAATTCTTTAAGATAAGAACAACCCTCTAAAAGAAGAGCACGAAGTTCACAAAGTTGAAGTAGAGAAAGAGGCAATGAGCGGATGCTAGTTCTACTCATATTCAAGACCCTGAGTGCTTCAAATCCTTGCAGAAATCTCTCAGGAACTCTGTCAAGGAAAAGATTATCTTGTAGTTGTAAAGTGGAGGCCTCTGA
>NC_081549.1:20133162-20137862 GCF_901000735.1 Corylus avellana
GGACGCACGAAAACAAAGTTAAGGGAGCCGTCGTGTAGCTTTTTCCCCGTCAAATATCACTGGAAGGAAGCCCCCTTTCAAGAACACGTTCATGTATTAATATAATATAAATCATTATTGACCAAAAAAAAAAAAAAAAAAAACATAAAAACTCTACTACAATGGTGGGTCTATAAAAGGGCATCAGACCCAAAAGAAAGTTAGAGCACAAACTGTTTAAAGTGCAAGAACACGATGGAAGTGACAATGGGCGAAGAAGTATTGTTGTTTGGAGTGTGGGCAAGCCCTTTTAGTTGCAGAGTAGAGATAGCTCTGAAATTGAAAGGAGTCCAATACAAATACTTGGAAGAAGATCTTGACAACAAGAGTCCTTTGCTTCTCAAATACAATCCCATTCACGGGAAGGTTCCCATCCTCGTACACAATGGAAAGCCTATTTTGGAGTCCGATGTAATTCTGGAATACATTGATGAGACCTGGCCAGGCTATCCCATTTTGCCCAAAGATCCTCATGAGAGAGCCATTGCACGTTTCTGGGCCAAGTTCATAGACGACAAGGTAGTTATCTTTTCTCTTTTAACTTTGTTTACTGGTAATATTATTTATTAGAATATTAATTAAATGATTAAATTTATATTATTTTATTAGCACGAGATTAGGAGATAGAAGGAACATTATTTTATCGTACAATGACTATTTTACAATGCTGACGTGGCAGTCCCCACCAACTTTTGAACTAGTCCTTATTAAAAAGAAAAAAAATCCAAATGTTGGGTGAGATTGTCATATCAACTTTGTAAGATACCATGTTGAGATAAAAATATAATATATAACATTACTCATTTAAATACTATTTATCTAAGAAATTTAAGCTAATAAAGATTATGTATACGTACATATATGTATTATGTATTCTTGCATGGCAATTTAAGTCTACCAAAGTCAGCCATGAAAACTCAAAATGACTATCTATTAGTGTCGCCGTATAAACAAACGTTATATAATCAACCAAGAGAAATGGAGAAAAAGGTGCAACTCACACGAAATTTTGAGTTTCTCTTTTCTTTTTTCAGTGCACGCCCGCGTTACGGAAAGCTTGTTGGGGTGGAGAGAATGGACGTGAGAAGGCTGTAGAAGAAGCATCTGAGCTTCTAAAGTTTATAGAGGAAGAGCTTAAGGAAAAAAGGTTCTTTGGAGGAGAGAGTATTGGATTGGTAGACATTATTGCTAACGTCATCGGCTTTTGGCTTGGAGTTTTTGAAGAAGGATCGGGGGTAGAGTTGTTAACGAGAGACAAATTTCCCAAGCTTTGCAACTGGGTGGATGAGTATGTGAGCAGCAGTATTATCAAGGAAAATCTACCTCCTAGAGACAAACTGGTTCCCTTTTTACGGAATCGCTTTGGGAGTGCTAATGCTTCCAAATAGATGTGTGTACACTTTACACGGTGCCGCTCACAGTTGGTGAAAATCTTACTGCACAATAATTCACCACTCTAATAAATTGGGCATCTCTTTATGTGTTTGTAATTTCGTTTGATTTAGGTGTCTTGGTATGCATCATGACTATTGTTTGTGAGCTGCTTGGCCAGCTTCATGTTTACTCATTCCAATGCTATAACCATTTATTTCTATTTCCTCTTTGCAGTTTCAGTCTTTCAAATTTATGTCTGTAATAAAATCCCTACTAAAGCGTAAATTGAAATGTCTTAAAAATGCTGGTTTCGAGGGAAAAAAAAAATATAAAACTATAAATATATAAATATATAAAAACAAAAAAACTAAAAGTTAAAAATTTATAACTAAAAACTATTTTTATTTTTATAATAATGAATAATTAACTAGAAGAGGCTCAGCCACTTTCATATTCATTGGGGGTGGCTTGGTACTTTCCCCTTCAATTTTATTTTTTGATAGGGGTGACTGAACCACTCCCTGGTCGGTCAAATGGAATGGTTGAACATATACTCGATCAATCAAAGAGCCATAAAGACATATATTAATGAGATCCATCAAGATTTTGAAAGAAAGTTAATAATATATAAAGACTAATTTGTTATTTTTTTTATACAATGTAAGCTCTCAAAACATTTTTAATAGCATAAGAAGCAATATAAGAGCCGTAAAAGTTAAACTGAGCAAAATCAAAGAGCAGTTAACACCGAACAAAATATCATGAAAGGGTGGCTCTAATACCACATGTTAGCATATACATACATAATAAATATTATGCTAAAATACGCATAAAAAATTATTCATAATTACTTCAAGCTATATTTGCTCAAGTGAATCCAAGAACATTACCAACAGAAACTTTGAAAAATATTTTTGTAGAAGTATTTTTAGACGTATGCTTTATTAATAGAATACACACGCTAAAAAGTATCTATTAATGAAACTTTGCCTTACAAGAATTCAGCATAGAAATCAATTATTTTGATTCCTCCAATTACGTCTTATTCAAAGTAAATTATTCAACACATTCACATTAATGATTAATTAAATAACACTGTGGGCCACTTTCTTTGTTAAGAAATTTCTTAGGAGAGAGATTTTTTTTAATCCACTGCTCTTGAGTGGTCGGAGCGAGAAAACGATTCCTATACGTGCTTGAAGTCATCTCAGCTCATTTTCTTCATATTAGAGATCATCAATGGCGTTTTTAATCAACGTTCTACTTAATCAAGAATTTGCATGTCAGTCGCCCCTTGGAGAAGACGATTCCCATATGTTCTGATGTCATATTTCAGCCCATTTTCTTGATATTAGAGAGAATGGAGACTATCGCAATTAATGACGCATATGGTCAATTAGGGTTGGCAATTTTGACACAACCCAACAACCCGACACGAAATTATCAGGTTTGGATTTACCCTAAACGGGTCATGTCGCAGGTCACCCGCCAAATACGATTAAATTTTTTATTTTTTTTTACCCGTAACGGGTTTGAGTCATAAACGAGTGACCCGCGAATTTATCGTGTCGTGTCTAAGTTTCGTGGGGCCGATCTGTTAGCTAAACATGTCATATTTGGATTTACCCTAAACAGGTCGTTGGTCATTACAGGTCGTAAAGGATCGACCCACCGATCTGTTTTGCTACCTCCAGGTCAACCTTTCTACTTATAGTCATCATGTTGTAATACAAAATCATAAAAAAATAAAAAATAATGCAAGAAAAGAGAAAAGCTACACATAAATTATAACCAATATTTATAACCAATTATTTCAGCTCATACATATAAATTATTGATCACCAAAAAGAAAAAGAGAAAAGCTACACTACAGGGGACAAAAAAAGAATAAAAAATTGAGGCCTAGATCCTAGAGGGTTCTTTGGCAAAAACAACCTCTTGGATCGTGGCTCTATAAAAGGGCATCAGATCCAAAGAGAGACAAGTACCACAAAAATTACAGCGCAAAGTAGTCTTTAGACTGCAAGAACACCAAGTGTGACAATGGCGGCGGAGGAAGAAGTATTGTTGTTTGGTGCGTGGATGAGCCCCTTTAGCTGCAGAGTAGAGGTTGCTCTGAAGCTAAAAGGAGTGGACTACAAATACATTGAAGAAGTTTTATGCAACAAGAGTCCTTTAAAGACTAAAAAGAGAGTATAGACGTGAAAAGGCTGTGGAAGAAGCATCTGAGCTTCTAGAAGAAGAGCCGAAAGAAAAGAGATTCTTTGGAGGAGAGAGCATTGAAATGGTAGACATTGTCGACAACGTCATAAGCTTCTGGATTGGAGTTTTTGAAGAAGGATCGTGAGTAGAGTTGTTGACCAAAGACAAATTTTCCAAACTTTGCAACTGGGTGGATGAATATCTGAACAACAGTGTTATCAAGGAAAATCTACTTCCTAGAGACAAATTAGTTCCCTTTTTACAAGACCGCTTCGGGATCGCCAATGCTTCCAAATAGATGAGTTTATCGGGTGCTGCTCACAGTTGGGGATCAAAATCTACTGCATAATAATTAATTCACCACTGTAATAAATTGAGCATATAAGATTGTAATTTCAATTGATTTGTACGTCATGGTGTCATGCATGACTGATCTGTTTGTGACCTGTTTGGTGTATATAAATGTCTTTTTTACAAATTATCTTGACTCCTATTTTGTTATGCATATGAAACTCAGGTCTTGATGTCATCAAGAGGATGGTGACACACTCTTCCCAAAATTTATGTATACAGTAAGAAAATTATTCTCATAGAAAAAAATAAAATAAAAATTTACACTTTTTCAGTATTTTACCGGCTATACTAACTAATACTATGCTGGAGATGCTCAAAACTTGTAATTTAAAAAAGTAAATTTTTTCTACGTCTTGAAATTGAAGCCTCTCAGCCAGAAACTTTTAACTTGAAAGGTCTCTGGCCAAATAAAACTGTTTCAGTTTGCATGCGAAACTTGATTTTCTTATGTTGCTGGAGAGGTTTAGAGCTGCGTCAAAGAAAGGAATGGAACTCCAATACTACCCAGAGAAGTTAGAGAAACTGTAGCAGCTTTCTTTGTTTCTTTGTGGGTGCAACAATGGCGATCGAAGTCCGTGGCATTTTCGTTTTAGTTCTTCAATCATGTTTGGTCAAATAATTTTATAACCGTCTAATGGAAATTAAGAGTGGAAGAAGACTTGGATTGAGATTGCGGGACCCAGAATAACGAATATGGCACTAAACCCAATGTAAATGATAAATGTGCTAGA
>NC_081549.1:20137962-20280179 GCF_901000735.1 Corylus avellana
ATAAATGGGTTAGTGGGTTGACACATTTATACAATTTATTTATTTTTAAAATTTTTATTTTTATTTTTTTAAGTAAATTTTAAGTTTAACTTAATTTAGGGTTGACAATTTAATTCACGAGCCTCAAACACGACATGTGATTTTAGGATTAGGATTTAGGTTAAACAGGTTCATATCATAAACTCGTCTATGACCCGTTTAATAAACGTGCTATGTTCAAGTTGGCATAAACGGGTTGATGGATTAACCAGGTTGACATGAACCTAACAGGTGAACCCGTTTTGCCAGCTTTAAATTAACATGGTTCTATTTATAAGAAAATCATATTTGATACAAATAGACTTTTATTTCTGCAAGCTATACAAAATGAAGAAATTTATTGAATTAGTAAAATATTGAAGCATTCAAGAAGCTTCCTCAAGAGGAGCAATTGAGACATGCCATAAATGGGCTAAACAAAAGTACGTTATTGAGGCAAATAGACGGGGGCCCAGAAGCGAATTAGATAAATGTTAAATGTTAACGGCTACCAGAATGTTTAAAGAGGGCATCAACCAGTGGGGAAAAGAAAAGTGGCTTCTCTTGATTGGGCCATCTTGTAAAGAGCAAAGGCCACCCACAATTTGATCCAGCAAGCAGTCCAACTCGAACTATGAGAGGCTCATATCGATCACATGGTTGATTCCTACTAATATCCCATTCAACCCAATCCTAAATTTCTCTATAAATCTTCATCGTTTAAAGTGGTATCTGATAGTGAAACCAACACACATAATTTCAAACCACCAGTCATTGGCCCATTGCATTCAAACAAGCAGCTCACTTCACATCATTGTCCTATAAAATCCCAAACGTACGATCCTTTAACTCCTTTCTCTCATAATCATGCCGAGGCAACCGGTTTAGACGGTTATTTATTTTTAAATAATTGCAATTATAATGATTTGGCCGGTTAGCTGTTAACCGCAATTATGCAGTTATTAACCGGTAGCCGCTTTTTATAAATTGTTTAAAAATCCAGTATATTGGTTTGGTTTGGGCCCATGACCAAGCCCACTAGCGGCTAGCCTATATAATTATATATCAATGACTAAGTGCACTCACTAAACTTTATTAGCCTCCATTTATTCATGCACTAACACATAGTTAACTCCGAACAAACTATTTTTTTGTTTGAAGGGGAATCTTTCAGAATTCATTGATAAAAGATTAAGAGTATAAAAGCTCTTATATCGTGGAGCATAAATCTCTGATAAAGCATAGCCAAGAGCTATCAAATTACAAAGTTATAGATACAATCAGAAAATTCTTATCATAAAATCTTATTTATGACATCAGTTTCTGCTAACCCATGTATAACTTCAATTATGATACAGATTTGCTCCGTATACACTAATTATAAGACATGGGTAGCCCAAATTCCCAAAAGTTATTTTCTGGCCATCAGAGATAATCCTCACACCGATCTAATCATCTTCAGCCCAAAGGTCATGAATCATCTCATGTCCTCAACCCAAAAGTTAGGATAAAAAGAACAAAAAATAAATCAAAGTAAAAGACTAAAAACAACAAAACCCCACTAGAAGTAGTTGTGGAGGAGCATGATATCGTAGACATTTATGGAAAGACACGACTTGGCATGTGAGATCCATGCGTCGGCACGTGAGAAACATGCCCCGGCATGCAAGACTCTGTTGGTTGATCGGTGTAGAAGTTAGGGGTGGGCACGGGTCGGGGCGGGGCGGGTATCCCCATTTTTCTCCCCCGCCCCGCACAGTGCGGGTTCTGCAAATTCCAACCCGCCACCCGAGCACAAGCAAGAAAATCCGCGCGGGTTCGGGTGTTGCGGGGCGGGTTTCGCGGGTTGTGCGGGTTGGGTTTTCTCTTCCTCAGATCCTCTCCTTTCTTTCCTCCGCCGGCTTGTCTTCTTCTTTCTCTCTTTTTCGTTTCATCTCTTCTGCAAATTTCTTCTCCTCCTAAACAAACCCAAGTTACACAACCTACATCAGAACCCTTGAATCAAACCTAAACCAAAGAACTTGGAATTAAATCTGGACGAGGGAGAAAAACAATTTGAAATCTAGACTAAAAACTTGAGATCTCTTGAGAGAGAGAAAAAAAACCTGGATCGTGGTCTCGAGGTGGGAGCGGCGCACTAGCCCATGGCCGGAGGATGTCGAGCGGCGGCATAGATTAAGGGCGGCATAGACGAAGAGAGGAGATGAGAGATGGAGAGAGAACAAGAGAGAAGATAGAAGCGTGAGAGACGAGAGAGAGGAGAAAGTCAGAAACGGCGCTAGCTAGAAAAATATGTTAGGGTTAGGGTTTTTTATGTTTTATAGCTATGTGGGGTTGGGTGGGGCGGGGCGGGTACCCGCAAGAAAAAGATTTCAAAACCCGCGACCCCCCCGCCCCGCGCGGGTTGGGGAAAATCCTGCGTACCCGCAAAAATACACTCAAAAAATGCCGGATCGGAAGTGAGGAAAGAGTGGGTTGAAGTTTTTGCCCAGCCCTAGTAGAAGTAATGAAAGTAGAGAAGCCGGCCAGGACAAGTAGATCTAAGCATAAAGAACTATATTTAGATCTAAAAACTAGATCTAAAACAAAACAAAAATGGATATTGGAAGAGATTATAGAGAAAACACCAAGCATTGTTACTAGGGAATGAAGAGGGACATGGATAAAGAATGGGGAAGGAGGGAAAGGGCAAAGCTGTTCTTCCCTCCTCTGTATTTTTTTCTCTAGGCGGCTCAAGTTTAGTAAGGTCAATCCCTATTAAAATTAACTCCGTATAAACTTGAGAGTCGTTTTAAATCACAAAAATACTATAATTATAGCTTTAGGCGAAAAAAAAAGTCAGGATATTCACACTAGGAGCGTGGTCTGGGCCCTAGTTCCTTGCATTGTTTCTAGCATTTTGCAAGTTGTTTATCAAAACAACTTATAATCATAAACAAAACAACAACATTACAAATCTAAAACACAAAATAAGTATTATTATTTTTAATTTTTATATCTTATATAATATAATAAACCGGTTACCTTGTTTTTAACTAGATTCCTAAATCCTTATAAACGGTAACTACAACCGACTTAAGTGGTTATATGGTTGTTAGCTGTATAATTAACGCACACCCCTAGTAGGGACCAAATTAATTTTTTGATTTATTTTTTAAAACTCAGTGAAATATTGATCAAAATCTCAAATAACATATTCACATAGACCAAATTGATGCATGCGTTTTATTTAATGGTTTTTAGCCACAAGAAACAATGTAAATGTGTGTGGCTTTGAAGATTAATTAAAGGGATGCTTGAATAGTGAATACTAATCCCACGAGCCTAATTAACCTGCCCAAGCTGTCTTCAAACATCCTGACTGTTGGTGTTGGACTTCTCTGATTGCTCTACATGTCACTTCAGTTCCAAGTTTCCAACAAAGTACCCCAACCATATGATGTTCTTATTAACTTTACGTACGAAAAAGGATATAATCAAATGTTTCTGACCTTTTTTTTTTTAAAGAAGAAAAATGCTTCTGACTTAATAGAAAAGGAAAATGATTATCCTATTGGTCTATATATCATGATAAAAAACTGCCACCGCCCATTAAAAAAAAAAAAAAAATGATTTGAAACCAAGTTGATTATGGCATTCTTTCATTATTATTATCAAAAGAATCATTAAAAGGTCCTTTCCTTAGTTGTCAAGGCTGTTTAATTGTTTCTTCTAAAAAAAAAACAAAAGGCTGTTTAATTGTTAATTGGGCTTTGATAGACCATCTCATAACGACTGGGCTTTCACCTTTGTCGTTAACGAGTTACGCATTACGCATATAAACAACGTGGAAGTATAAAAGACAAACAGCACGTGGTGGCCCCACTTTGTGTCACCACACACCCATTATCTTATGTGGTCCACCCTGCTAACCGTTGCCATTGAATTTACATCTCTTTATACGCAACCGATCAAACGGAAAAGTCCATCATCTTATCTCACATCAACGGCCAACATTCACTCTTTTTATTTGTCTTGTTTCACGTTATTAATTCCTTTTAACCAGAAAGTTCACTTCCACTGCTTCCTCACTCTGGCCTCTCCACTCCCACTGTCCACTCTCTCTATCTCTGTGCACTCATGGTTTCGGTTCTCTTCCTCTTCGTTTTGACGCTCATGATCGCCCAGCTTACACGTGCTGAACTCCCGGGCACGTGGGAGCTCCTGGTGCCCAACGCAGGCATAGCCTCCATGCACACGGCCGTGACGCGCTACAACACAGTGGTCCTCCTCGACCGCACCAACATCGGGCCCTCCCGCAGAATGCTCCCCAGGGGCCACTGCCGGAACGACCCAAACGACGTCGCTCTCAAGCGCGACTGCTACGCCCACTCCGTCGTGCTCGACCTGAAGACCAACGAAATCCGGCCGTTGATGATTCTCACTGATACGTGGTGCTCCGCCGGCCAGTTCCTCCCGGATGGCACTCTGTTGCAGACGGGCGGTGACTTGGATGGGTTGAGGAAGATCCGAAAGTTCCAACCGTGTGAGGCAGACGGGTTCTGCAACTGGGTCGAGCTGAAAGACGTGGAGTTGGTGAACGGCCGGTGGTACGCTACGAACCAGATATTGCCGGACGGTTCGGTGGCTATTGTCGGTGGGAGAGCAACTAACACGATCGAGTATTATCCGCCAAGGAAAAACGGTCCCGTTTTGTTTCCGTTTCTTGCAGAAGTGGAGGATAAGCAGATGGACAATTTGTACCCTTACGTTCATCTCCTCCCCAACGGTCACCTTTTCATCTTCGCCAACAACAAAGCCGTGTTGTACGATTACGAGGCTAACAAAATAGTCAGAGATTATCCACCGTTAGATGGTGGCCCGCGAAACTACCCATCGGCCGGATCATCCGCGATGCTGGCCCTGCAGGGGGACTTCTCCACGGCCGTGATTGTGGTGTGCGGTGGGGCGCAGTTCGGCGCGTTTATCGAGAAGAGTACGGACACCCCCGCGCACGGTAGCTGCGGCCGCATTGTAGCGACTGCACCCGACCCGGTTTGGGAAATGGAGGACATGCCATTCGGGCGGGTAATGGGGGACATGGTCATGCTCCCAACCGGCGAGGTTTTAATTATCAATGGGGCCCAGGCTGGGACACAGGGCTTTGAGATGGCCTCCAACCCGTGTCTCTACCCGCTTCTTTATCGACCCGATCAACCACTTGGGTTACGTTTCATGACTTTGAACCCGGGTACCGTGCCCCGAATGTACCACTCCACCGCAAACCTATTGCCCGACGGGCGGGTATTACTCGCGGGAAGCAACCCGCACATTTTTTACAAATTCAAAGCTGAATTCCCCACTGAGTTGCGAATCGAAGCGTTCTCTCCAGAGTACTTGTCATTGGACCGGAAAAATATCCGACCCATGATCGAGGGGATTCCCGAAATAGTGCGTTTCGGGGAGGGCTTTGATGTATCGGTATCGGTCTCGTTGCCCGTTGTGGGGATTGTGGAGGTCAATATGGGAAGCGCGCCTTTTGCAACGCATTCATTTTCGCAAGGTCAACGGTTGGTCAAACTAGCGGTTACTAGCGCCATTCCTGACGGTGATCACCGTTACAAAATCCGGTGTACGGCACCGCCAAGCGGGATGGTTGCTCCTCCAGGTTATTACATGGTGTTCGCTGTCAACCAGGGCGTGCCAAGTGTCGCCCGTTGGGTCCAGCTTGTGGCCTAATGATTATAGCTGTTTTAGGGTTAAATTATTTTAAATCATTTTTCGTTTTGGTTTTGGTTTTTAAATTAATTTTTCTTTTAGATGTATTGATTAAAGACTTTTTTTTTTTAATAAGCAAATGAGAAAAAGGTTGAAGGGGGTATTGATTGTAGACTTTGTAGTTGAAGATCTGCAACTGTAGATAAAAGAAGAAATACATTTCATTTGAAATTGAGGTTTGTGTCTCTAACTATCTACATGATATTGATATCACTAAATGTTTTTCAATAATAAAGAAACCCCAACATTTTTTTTTATTTATTTGAAAAGGTTGGAGGGGGAGATCAATTGTAGTTATTCTAGCTGGACGTAACCATAGTAGCACCAACCTACGGGGGACTGCTCAAAAACCGTAAGTGCACCCTAAAGACCATCTGAGCCATAACTTAATTGTTCGCTCACCCCACGAGGACATAAAAAGAAATTAATGTGGTTTATACTAATCAGACATAAGAATTCTCTATTACGGAGATTCAAACCTATACCTTAGTACTTACCTAATTATTTAAAAATTTTCTTGGGCCATTGAACCACTACCCTTGATGGTAGACACGGCAACGTTTAGACTAGTTTTAAATGGGTTTTCCTTGCTTTTCAATAGCATTAAAGCATTCCTTCAAATGGGTTTTCTTGCCAAATTTCAGAACCCTTAAGACTTTTTTGAAAAAAAAAGGTTACAATATGAAGAAGAAAAATGGTGAAGCGTCCATTTGCCATGGCTGTAGAATTCGGTGAAGAAGAGAAGAAAAGTGATTGGCTTGGTCCCATTAGCAAAGGGAAAGAAAGAGAACACTTCTCCCGGCTGAAAGCAAATGCAAGTAGCTGCTTTCTTGAAGCGACGGAAAGGCAGCAACCAAGACGATCAAAAGGGGGGCATAACATTGTGTCACTTTATAAATGCAATCCTAAAGATTCTTTTCGGAACCCCCTTTGGAGGCACATAATTTAATTCCTTGAAAGCTGGTGTATATATCACAATGATCATTCATCACTCACTCTTGATGCGAAATTTCAAATTTAAAGCTTGGTCAATGGGCTCAATTTAATTATTGCTGCTCGGCAATGCCAGCCGGCTCTACTTTGTCGGCATTTAAAACGGGCCCTTGGCGTCTTTCTGGGAAAGTGATCAGTGCCCAGGCCCCAGCTCTATTATGTTATCAGGAGTACTACTATCATTTTTATTACAAATTTCTTATAAAATGTAAACGGTCAAATTTTGTCACTAAATAATTAAAGTTATATGTTAAATTCTTTTTTGTTTAATCGACTTGGCACAGAATAAAATCCTTTTTATTCAGATGAAATGACAATTTTACCCTCTAATTTTAGAGGACTAGCTTCTATCTAGTCCATTTGAACGGTAAAAGATCTTGGTCCCTAAATAAGGGCTGCTATTATAATTTTTTTTTACAAATTAATACAAGTAACATTTATGTTTGCTTATTGTTAAGTTTGCCACTAAATAATTAAGTTTGTCTATTATTATTATTATTTTGTTGTTTAATCCACTTGGTACATAATAAAATCTTCTCTATTTCAAGTGAAATAAAAATGATCTTTGTTCTGACACATAAATTTGTAAAGGGGTTGAAATAAAAAAATGCTGCACCCAAGTATCCCATTCTTTGTTATCTCTTAGTTGTTTTTATGTTCTAAGAAGCTCAGCCAAAAGATTAAAAAAAAAAGTGTTAGAATATATGATATGATTCCTTAATAATATATATTCTTTATAGGATAATTACCTTCTATGATTGATTGAATCAAGTTTGATTTGATACTTATAGCCCGTTTGGATGGGGGATTTTGTGAAAGAATGGAATTTAATTAAAAGACCGAGTGCGCTTTTTTTTTTTTTTTGTTGGTTATTTCCCTGTAATTTTGTCTGGCTTTTTTTTTTTTCTTTTCCTATCTTGTTTTATTTCCCTGTATCGGTTTTGTTTTTGCTTGTAATCATGCTCAGTCGTCTCTCTCGATTTATCCGCCTGATGCCCTTCAGGGTAGTTGATTTGGTCCAGATTTTTGGGTTATGGATGTGAACGTTATCCTGACTTTTGGGTCAAGGATGATGAGTTTTGGTTTGGGGTTCTCTGCCCTCAATGCCGAAGAATAAGAGTTATCTATACATTGGTTGGAGTCTATTTAGTGCAGATATTCTGTTTAATTTGAAAATTAGTCATAGGTTAGCAGATTTTGTTTGAGTCTAAAATGTAATATATCATCTTTGACGCTTGTAACTTTGCAACTTCGACTATAGTTGCTACAAAGCTTTGCTCTATGTTGTTTAAGTTTATGCTCGTTTATCAATGAATAAGATTTAACTTTTTCAAAAAAAAAAAAAAAAAAAAAAAAATTGAAAGACCGAGGATTGATTTCAAGTGCTGTGAATTTGTAAGTGATGCTTAGCATATGATAAAAATTTGCATTGATTGATGATGTTAGAATATATTGTATGAGATTTGATAGTATGAGAATATATTTATAATAATTGTAATTGATAAAATCAAATCAGAAATATTTAATACTAATTTGATTTTATCAATCATATCTTTTTGTATTCTCTCCACATCTCCTTTGAGTTTTATCTGTGAATGTAGGTCATAGATCGAACCACATAAAATTCTTGTGTCTTATTTTAAGATTCCGCAATTTATTATTTCATTTTGAAGTTCTTCAACCGAAACACATGCTTAGACAAACTTCAATCGGAATTGCATTTCCTAGAATACTTCAAATTTCTCAACTTGATAATTTACTTATTTAAACACACTATACTGAAAGCAGAAAGTATATATATATATATATATCAATGCCCTTTGACTACACCACAGCTTCATCATCGCCTTCATGGCAGTCTGCGACAACCACCTTCTGCACATTTTTGTAAGTATACCTTCGAGCCAAGAACACATAAAAGAACATGTTCACCGAAGAAATGGCCGCCAACAGCCAATAGAATTTGTCCAAGCGGCTAGAATTCAAATCTTTACCAAACCAACCGTGGCTGCCCGTGCTTGTGGTGGTCACGTGGTCAACGACCGTTATCAACCAACTACTGAGGAAGTTTGAAGCTCCTATGACACTAAGGTAAAGTGCAATGCCTAGGCTTCTCATGGAATCTGGAACTTGGTCGTAAAAGTACTCCTGCAACCCCACCAGAGCAAACCCATCTCCGAACCCAATGATGAGATACTGTGGAGCCAACCAGAAAACGCTCATTGAATCTGCGCCCTTTTTCGGATCATTCTCCACCATACCAAGCCTTTTCTTCTCGACAAGTGCTGCGACCACCATTGTAACCATTGTAAATGACATTCCAATCCCAATCCTCCGGAGGAGATTCAGGCCTCGTTCGTTTCCTGTTGTGTTTCGTAACATAGGGACGATGAATTTCTCGTAAATGGTCACGGAGATTATCATTCCTATTGCTGCAATTCCGTAGATGGAGGCCGGGGGAATCACAAAACCATCTCCGATCTTTCTGTTCATAGTCACACTCTGTTTTATGAAGAATGTGGTGCTCTGCGCTATGCATATTCCAAATGGCAGAGTAGCAAGCCATATGGGGATCATGTTGAGAACAAGCTTCAACTCCTCCACCTTGGTTACCGTTGCAAGTCTCCAGAGATTTTGCTTCTCAGCCGTCGGATTGTTCTTGTCTTCAAAGACGGCCGCTTTGTCTAGAAATCTGAAATGTAACAGCATCAAACAAGAGTAAATTAATATACATATATGGTATTCGGAGAAAATGTTTTCTTCAATTCACATGCTTACTTGAGTTTGTTTGTGTGGCAAAGAAGCCTCCCTTGGGTTTTCTCCGTCTTGGGAACTTCATACAACTGATCAGGACTGGAAGGGTAAGCAAGATCTCTCTTCCTAATGGCTGCAACAAGAACTTGCACCAATGGTGTCAAGGGGCTCCCCGTTGCTCCCCTGTAACGGTAAAATGGCCTCCCAATGGCGAAAATAACCAGCGACGCTGCCATGACTGCAGTGAGAATAATGTAAGAAACACCCCAGTTCACATGGTCTTGCACATAGACAACCACAGTGACACCAAACAGGAGTCCAGAGCAGAGGCCAAAATTCCACCAATTGAAATACGACATCTTTTGTTTTCTTTCTTCGTGATGATCTTCATCAAACTGGTCAGCTCCAAAGCTCTCCAGAGAGGGTTTATGCCCTCCAGTCGCTATAGAGATCAAGTAAATGGCTAGAAAAAAGACCACCTCGTGAACCTTCCTCGGCTCGGTGCATATTTCATTCTCACAAGCCTTGAGGCCCGGTACGAACCAGGACATCGTCAGGAGGATCAAACCCTGTTTGCCAACATTCTCATTTTAATCAGATTATTAATCTTAAACCAATAACAAGACAACAATTGTGATCAAATGAGATTAATTAATTAAGTACCATGAGGTAGATTATGGTTGAGATGAGCACTGTTGAGAATCTGCCTAAGTAAGCATCAGCTATGAACCCTCCCAACAGTGGCATCAAAGTAGTCACACCAGACCAATAGTTCACATTCCTGGCTGCTGTCTTAAGATCTTGATGCATTACTTTGCTGAGGTAAAGGATTAAGCTCGTTGCAAGCCCAAAGTAACTCAGCCTCTCACTGAATTCAATTGCTGCACAATTATCAAACTCTTATTTATTAAAAACATTTTTTAATAATCTAGATAAGAGGGTACATAGATGAGCAGGAAACAACATTCGATAAGCATACACACTGAGATATAATAGTACAAGCTACATAGATTTTATCCTTTGAAAAAGAAGATCATTATTTATATATTCAAATTAATAATCAGGCGAGAATAAATCGTATGGACCTCAGTTCGTGCGCTTGTACAGTTGTACTAGCTACAGTTCGTACTATCCTTAATCCTTATTGGCCACAAAAAGTTTATAAAACGTAATATCCTTCATCCTTATTGGCCACAAAAAGTGGTAAAGCCTGTATACCAAGTGGTCTGTAGCGAAGAATGTGGGGTAGGAACTAGGAAGGATTTATCCTACTTTTTCCTGCTCTACATACATGTGCACATGGGTCTGTCTATATTTGGGAAAAAACCGTAGCCAAATATTGTAATTCGCTAAATTTAGACAAGTGTTGGCTTTTACATGAGATGCTCGATCGAGATGCACTTAAATGACTAGTTATTCTATACCACACAAATTTTTTTAATATTCTTCTTGATGCGTGATATAAATAATACATGAAATATTTTAATTCAAAATAAATAAATTGTGTCTATAAGAGGTAGTTCAATTGACTGGGACCATGCTTAAATAAAGTGGATGTCACTAGTCTGAATCTTCCTCCCCTCTCTTGTGTGGACATATCAAAAAAAAGAAAAAAAAAAAAAGAAGTGAACTGCGGCATGAGAGTTGGAAGAATTATTATGAAGGAAATATCCTCAAACCCATTTAAAATAGTGTCATGTGTTTGTAAAGATTTAAAATGCACATTAAAAACTGATATTAATGATGTTAAGAATTTAATGTGAGTTTTAAATCTTTATAAACACTCGGTACTATTTTAAATGGGTTAAAAGATATTTTTTTCATATTGGTTTGGACGAAATTTTTGTTCATTGTTTAATTAAGGATAGAAATTTCTTCCAAACTGATTTGAAAGAAATTTGTGTCTTTTAATTAATACTTCAACACTAAAGGTGATTTAAGACGTAATATATATACACACAAGTATAAAGTGAATTATCATGTGCATCTCATGTCACCTTTTTTTTTTTTTTCAACTTTTTGCAAGGGAATCCCTAAAAAAGCAAAAAACCAAAGAAGAAAAATACCCCCAAGAAAATTTTGAAAAACTTTTAAAATCTAGAGGGTTTAGCTATGTAGACCATAACCAACAGCATTGCTTCTGTAGAATGAGATAGGCTGGCCCTTGTCGTAGGGGAAGCACTCACATTCGAAGTGCTGCAGAGGTCCCTCCAAGTTCCACTCCCCAGTAGCCTTGCACCAAAAACTACCATAGAGTAATCCATGACATGCATGTACATATTGTACTTGGCATGAATTTGTACTTGAAGGGCTATTAATTTGAGTAATCTATATCACAAAAACAACAGGATTTTTTTACAAAAAACAAACTGTACTAGTGCTAATTTGAATATATATTTAGCTGTGCAACTTCAAACCCTATATATTAGGAAAATCTTCAGTGGGGAACACCTTTTCTACTCCAAATACTTTGTGGAGTATATTAAACTCTAATTTGTGGTCACTTTTCTAATTTAAAAGTATTCTCAGCCCCACATGGCAAATCATGCAATTTGACTTCCAATTTTCTTTTGCAAATATCTGGCCAATATATCCGCGTACTTTTTACGCCTACCTACAAGCTGTAGGCTGTAGCCGCAGGTTCTCTCAATGAACAAACCAAGCAAGACCTAGCTATGATCATATGTGCTGAACCTAATATTTTAGAGCCCTATTAATTTCAACATATATATATATATATATATATATATATGTGTGTGAATTCAAATGCTTTTTAAATAAATAAAGCTTAACGTGTAAAATATTTAATTTAAATTAATAGAAGGTGAATGATGGAGACAAATGTAAAATTCAAGACCTTTACTTTGCCGGTATTTATCTAAAAAAAATAAAAAAAAGGCTTCATGGTATGGCACTAGCTGGTTAGGGTCACTAACATGCTGAAGAAAAATAGGATGAAGAGGAATGGGAAGCTGGGATCTAAAATATTGCTGAAGAAAGAAAAACATATTTACAAGGTAAGCCCGTAAGAATAAAATATATATTGTATCATTTGGTCAAAAAAGACAACAAAAACGTAACAAATATATATATATGGCTAACTTTTCCTTTCTCTGCGTGTAGTTTTTTGTTTGTGTTTTAGATTATTACTTCTCTTTAAACTTTAAATCCATAAGAATGAGGATATTTAATTATTAAATTAAAAATATTCTAACAATATTTGAGCATATTGGTACTTGCAGTTAAAACTTGATGCTCCGGTTGCCATTGAGATAAGGAAGGTGGTTCCAATCCCTCCAGCATCGTGGCAACCAGCAAACAAAGCATAAAGAAGCAATAAGTTGCAGGTCATATTAATGATTCTTGTGGCTTACCAATGATAAACCTGGCGGCTTTCCAAACACCAGTAGAAGCTCGAAGAGGAACTTGTCCTTTGTGATCCATGGAAGAATCGTAAACCCATTTCTCCCCCCCAGCGTCCTTTGATTCTGCTCCCTTTCTCTGCTCCATATATATATATATATATGGAAAGCAGTATATATATATATATGTATCACTTTCTTTACGAGGAAGAAAGGCTCCAAATTAAGAAGCTATGGATATGAATGGTGATGGTGAGGAGCTTTGCTTTGGGCCTCTTATATATATAGGGGAGGCTATATCTTTTTTCCGAGGTAAAGAAATGTCTCAGTCTAAGACTATAAGGAGAAAATATTTCGAAGCAATAATTGAAAAGGCAGAAAGGTTTTTTTTTTTTAAAAAAAAAAAAAGAAAAAAACTTTTATTCCTTCCACTTAGGACGTCATTCCTGGTCCATAGATGGGAATAGCATCCATGCCAAATTGAGTTTCTTTGCTGTAGAATGGAAGTCAAAAGGGAGCCTACAGTGGAGAGGCCCGTATCCACCAATGAAAAGCATGATTGTTCTTTTAGCCATGGATTACTACTGCAGAAGCTAATTAAGCTTAATTGTCTAAATTGAATGAGTGGTGATAGGAATATTATGGCTATGTTCTTTAATGTGTTTTGGATGATATATTTTGTTTTTGATTTGAAAAGTGTATTGAAGTGATATTAAGGTCAAAATTGTTTTTAGTTTATATGAGTGATTTTGTGTTTGTGATGTTTGTTAATTTTAAAAAGAGAAAACAAAAGGACAAAAAATATTTAACAAACAATTTTTTTTTACTGCAAAGTTATTTACAAACTCATGTGATATTCTACAAGTGGTAAATATAATTAAGAAAAAAAATCTAGTCTATCAATTTCTCTTAATTATTTCATCAATTATAAATTGTTACAGTAGTTTATATGGGCGGGTTTTGTTAATGATTTTTTTTAGATGAGTTGAATCAATATTTCGAACTCGATACACACTTGTAAATTGTAATATAAAAATACAAATTAAATTGTAAACATTGAGCAATACATGTATATATAAACTTGATTCTAATATGGAAAAAAAGTAAATCTATTTATAAACTTTGGGCAACAGAAGTAAATTAAAAAAAAAACTACAAAATACAATTGAATTGAATTGTATTATCTAAAAACTTTATAAATTTGCCTTAAAAGAAAGTTGGATAGGGGACACACAGTGTCAATTTTGTGTTTTATTGACATTTCAAACCACCAAGCCAAATTAGCCAATATATATACATACTAAATGCATGAGGGCACTTTTTCTCACCCCAACCAAGTGTTTCGTGATGCTAAGGACTTACCGGAGGAATTCCATAGACAAAACTCCCGTGAGACTGAGGAGACGGAGCACACCCAGCTTCGACAAATAATACAATGGCAGCTGCCATCTGACAATAAAATCAAGGTAATTAAACTTGGATGCGGGTGTGGACAAGAAAAATGGCCGCATCGGCCTGGGGATGATAGCCCGTGACAATGCGGGGAAGGTGGTAGCAACTCGGAGCACTACGCAAGTCTGTACCGGAGAACCAGCTATGGCTGAAGCTCTAGCAGCACTCCATGCTATGCTCTTCCGTCAGAAGTTGGGATTTACAGATATTATTTTTGAAGGAGATGCATCGCAAGTTATGAAAGCGATAAACTCAAAGGAGGTAAACTCAAAGACGGCAAACAACAGTTGCTATGGACATTTTGGAGGGGATACAAACAGGCTTCCTACTTTGTAATCTTGATTAATCTTTTATCACTTATCAATGATGGTTGAATTTGTTAAAAAAAAAAAAAAAACAAAAACAAAACAAAAAAAGCATGAAACACACATAAACGAAGTCTTAATAAGACAAACATATTTATTTATTTTTTTAATATTTTGCCTTCGCCTACCCATATTCTGTTATCTGCGTGCATGTGTAGATAGCAAATTTGGTATCCACCCACGTGGGTGGATAGCGAATGCAGAGCAATTTTAAACAATTTTAAACCACCTACATGAACACCCCTAGGTTCAACCGTACTCTTTGGTGGTTAGCTCCAAAATAAATAGTGTGCCAAAATCTTAACCATATCTTGATTCATGTCACCTAGTCAAATGTAATATTTTGATTTAAAAAAAGGGGATTTCCTCATTAGTTCAAATATGGAATAAATTCATCGTTTAATTCCAACAAAATAAAAATAAAAGGAGAGCTCCTTTTTGTAGCTGTGGGCCTGTTGGCTTTCCTCATAGTTCAAATGTCGAATAAAATCATCGGTCCAACAGATTTTTGTCCTGAATAGAGCAACTTGGGATTTACACGGCTTTTTGTTTTGGAAAATGTGACATTTCAAGACTTTTTTTTGAAAAAGTTGTTTGTAAATGATGTGTCACTCTTTTATGAATTGGTGATACACTTCCCAAAATAATAAATCTCATAAGATGGCGATACATTATTTGGAAACTAACTTTTGAGAAGACAATTTGGGATGTGTACCACTCATCTTTTCTTTTAAGTTTGGATTTAGGTGACTTTTCATAACAGATTTTTGTCCTGTATAGAGCAACTTGGGATTTACACGGCTTTTTCTTTTGGAAAATGTGACATTTCAAGACTTTTTTTAAAAAAAGTTGTTTGTAAATGATGTGTCACTCTTTTATGAGTTGGTGATACACTTCCCAAAATAATAAATCTCATAAGATGGCGATACATCATTTGGAAACTAACTTTTGAGAAGACAATTTGGGATGTGTACCACTTATCTTTTCTTTTAAGTTTGGATTTAAATGACTTTTCATATATCAGTTATTATATATATATATATATATATATATATATAAAATGTGCAACACCAACATATATAAAATATATTTAATAAATAGGGTAAAGTTCACTTAACTCCCTCAAACTACCACCAAAATGACAATTTACCCCATAACCTATCAATTACAACAATTTACTCCCCCAAACTACAAAAACAATGACAATATTGTACCCTCCCAATGCTAGCAAAATGACGAAATTACTCTTATAGAATTTTCAATAAGACAAAAATACCCTTAAAATTTTGATTTTTTTTTTAAAAAATTTTAGTAAGGGTAATTTCGTTATTTTGTTAAAATTGGGGGTACATTGTCATTGTTTTGGTAGTTTGGGGAGTAAATTGTCGCAATTGATAGTTTGAGGGATAAATTGTCATTGAGACGATAGTTTAAAGGGGTTAAGTGGACTTTACCTTAATAAATAATTGTGTGAAGAGCAACGTCACTCTTCTCTTTGTACCCGTTGCTCTCAATTTAGCGTCAGATCTTGGATTTGCTTAAAAAGGATGAATCTAAAGACCAGATATTATACATAAAAATATTAATTTAAGCCATCCATAGATAATGCCAAGAGTAAAAGCTGATCTCATTACAATAGTTAATTAATGGCCATTTTGGCCCAAATATACTATTAAACTAGTTTTTCCCAACTAATGAATAGAATGGTCACGTGACTATATATATATCTTTTTAATAATACGATAAGATATATTGCTTGATCCCTGATCCAACTACATTTTCACTTGACCAATCATATGAATATCCATTACAGTGGAAATGATATTAATGGGTACTCAGTGGCCTAGCGTTCCAAAACTTGTCTTCGGCGTTGAGTTGACATTCAAAGTTAATAAGTATCATAAGACTCAAGTAATATGCTATTTAGTAGACTGTGATGTTACAATAAAAATTATCATTGAATCAGTACTGATAAAGAGAAAAATACTGATTTTTTCTGTCATGTTATCTCAGTTATTTGACAGTTATATAACAGTTGGCTACAACATTACTCATAAATAATGAAGAAAAGTATGAAACCTGATGACTACCCACCAAGTTCTCTTTTCAAATCAACCCTTTTGAAGAATGACTTGAAGAAAAGAGCCCCAGCTACAATATTTTTTAATGAATATGTAAAAAGTGGAAGGAAGCAGCATGATTCAAATAGGCAATTTTCTTATCCATATAATGAGCATTAACTTGAAAATGGGACTGGTTTCTAATATTTTAACTTGTTGTGGAGATTAAGATGATAGAAATTCAACTCTTCAATCAAGCAATTTAGATTATATATGCCTCAGGTCAACTGTAGGCTGCTCGTAAGCAACATAAGATTTCAGTGGCCATGGTTGATTGAAGTGCATGCGTGACTTTTCGCGGTGGACAGAGCACTCGTTTGTACCTCCTCGTAATCAACATACAAAAGAAAAGAAAAAGAAAGAAAAAAACGTAAAAAAAATGGACAGTATCATGCCTTCTTTTTTTTTTTTTTTCTTTCTGCAGGGATGATGGTGGGAATTATTATTGACCTGAATTATGCAGCTGAAGGAAAGCATTAAACTTTATACAATGCACCATGTGTTTTTTTTATTTGTTTCTGTTCACATTCTCCTCCTGCTGTCCAGCAAATCAATCCTACTGATCTGGAAAACAACATTCAGATATGTTCATCTAAAGTCAATTAGGCCCACCTTCAAGTTGTGAGTGAAAGCCATGAAGGGTCACTATCCTTCAGATTCGTTTTGAATCTGGTTTGGTGAGATTTAATGTAACCGCCGACCCCTCCATGAGCGGAACCGGATACTCTCTAGTTCATTATGAACTAACTATAGAGTATTCAGTTCATAGCTAAAACTTCTCAGAAATCTTAGGGCCACAAATGAGACACATATTCTACTAATAAAAATAATAATAAAATATTATTTTTTTTTTAAAAAAAAATTAGGGGGTGGCCGGCCACCTCCATTTTGCATAGGGGTGGCCGAACCACCCCATGGCCTATGGGTGTGGCCAAACCAACCCCATCTTGCAAAAGGGGGGTGGCCGAGGGGTGGTTCGGCCACCCCAAGGGTCAACCATTTTTTTATTTTATTTTAACTTGGCCCTTGGGGTGGTTGGAACCACCCCCAAGGCTCTTTGGGGTCATTCGGCCACCCCCCCTTTTGCAAGATGGGGGTGGCTGAACCACTCCCATGACCAATGGGGGTGGTTCAGCCACCCTAGGCCGGCCATTGGGGGTGGCTCCCTACCCAAAATGGGGGTGGCCAGCCACCTTTTTTTAAAAAAATTAATTAATTAATTTTTTTTATTTTAAATAATATTTTATTATTATTTTTATTTGTGGGATGTGTCCAATTTGTAGCCCTAAGATTTCTGAGAATAAATCCTAGTCATGAACTGGATATTCTTTAGTCCATTATGGACGAGAGATGATCCTATTCCTTCATGGGTTTGTGTATGCTCATGAGAGCGTGCATAAGTCTATAAGGCTCGTTAGTGAGGATGCTTGGTTTCAAGGGGGAGTGATTGTGATGTAAAAAATATGATGTATTTATATGGAATACACTCTCTCTAAATGGTATATATGAGGCATTTTGGAGTAAACTCAATAATAAAACAGTGAGAAATTGGCTCAAAGCAGACAATATCATATCATTTATCATTTAGGATGAGATCAATTTTCAATTAATTTTTTTTTTGGAGAATTGTCAAATATTTCAGCTTATTTTGCATACTTTCACATGTATGAATGAAGGAATTTTAGGAATAGACTAGATGTGTATTCTAAGGAATAGGGTTCGATATAAATTTTGGGAAGAAAAAAGAAAAAAGAATTTTAGCATATGAGCCACGTTCTATACTAGCTTTGAGATTTTGAGAATCCCGGTTGGGTTGTGGAGTTTCTATCGTTTTTGGCTGATAAAACCTGCTCCACGTAGGACCGTGGCTATCATGCTGTCATGCATTCGAGGCGCATTTTGGCATTCTAATAAATGCCAAGTATTCTTTAATATGTTTAATAAGTTAGAATTAGGATCATCTCTAATTCATTTGAATTGAAAAATATTCAGTTAGTTATAGTGGATGAGAAGTTTGTCCCATCAAAAAATGAAAAAATAAAAATACTTCTCAATTATAACTAACTGAATATTTTCCGGTTCATTTGAACTGGAGAGGATCCTGTTCCGTTTAGGTTACTAAGTTAATAGAATAGTAATAAATGATGGTTAAGAATGTTAGAGAAAACGTGTGTTTTTCACATATTAAAGAACACTTAATATTTATTAAAGCAGATTGGAGAACATTTCTGTCCTTCAAACTCGGCATGCGACATTTAGGGTTAATAATTTTTTACCCTACCTATTAACTTGATATGTATCAAATACGAAATTAGTGAGTTACAATTAAAAGATTTAATCAATTTTAATTAAATAAATTAAATTAACATTAAACTATATAATCTTATACTCATATTTAAATACGATCTAAACCCAACATGTAATCACGAACTATTGCCTTAGTGCATGATACATACTTGTGAAACCACACATTTATAACGTGAGAGAAAGGTTTGAATGGAGTAATTTTAATTTTGATTGAATAAAATTAAGTGGACGTCTTTCTGACTGGATTTTCTTTTGCTTGTGTCCCTCACTTTGGGGAATGCGTCAATCAAAGGTCATTCCTTCTTTATGCCAATATGTCCAAGTAAGAATTATTCAACCCCTCCATCCACAAATTCCATTGATTCTCTTTAAACCTCGCGTCATTACTTTATATCACTATCAAATTGCAATTACCGACGAGCAAAGATCCCTTTTTTCTTCTTTTATTTATTTATTTTTTTTAATTTTTTAAAGTTCATAAAACTTTTCTAGATTCCTTCGCTTCGGAAGTTCAAACATTCCCAATTAAGGTATCAAATTTTTAATTTGTTTTAATTATCTTATTATGTTTGAATTTTTGTTAAATCTTCTTAAAATTTTTAAATATTCATGTTTTTTCATTATAAAAAAATAAAAATTATAAAGATTAAGGTGTTCATTTATTTTTTATTTTTATAAAAAAATATATTTGTAATATTTTTCCAATATCTTTGCAATTTTTTTTTTTATATATATATTTTTATAATAGAAAACCGTGGTAGTTTGAAATTGAAATTGAAAGTTCGATACTTTGAATTGAGAATTTTGGAGCAGTGTCAAAACGTGTGAAAGTTCAAAAATTTTCTGAAGCTTCCCTTTTTTTTTTTCCTCTCTCTCTCTCTTTCCTTATGAAAGCTATTTAATTCATTAAACAGAGATAATTCATAAAGAAATGATTTTTCGCAACACTAAAGGATGAGATTCTTGGTATAATCCACCATACGAGAAAGAATGATATGAACACAATCAATAATGATGTGCACCCTTTTAACTTATAGAGTAAATTTCCACAATATCATATTGGTCTAGAAAACAAGGATTGAGAATTCCGACTATTTTTCTTTGGGTAAGTAGGGTTTTGTCAAAGTTTTCTTCTCTTGAGATAGAGAATTGTAAAGAATCTGAATCAAAGTAAAAACCCCCTAACAGTAAAATAATTAATGATTTTCTTGCCTCCCTTAGGAACACTACCAAAACTGCATGACATTACAAAAGGGGACAGTGGGACACATAAATAAATATGATTTTCTAATTAAATAATTATGATTTCCTTTCAGAATTTTCCTTGTTATCAAAAAAAAAAAAAAAAAAAAAAAAATTTGGGGTCTTGATAAACACAAGTACTGCTCCTGACATTCATGAATCATGGTTCATGCATTGGCCGGCATAATAATAATTAGCTAAAAAGGTTCCATCCATTTGAACACGCTGATTAAGAGCAATTGGTCGCTAAGTCACTCGCCACCTTTAATCCAAACATTTGAAAATGTTCAACCCTGTCCCCTCTGCCATAATGACTTGATAATTTTTTTTTGGAATTATGTCATTTCTTCTACAACACGGAACCTTTTTTCATATACTAAAAACGATCAAATCCATCCTTAGCAACAAAAGCTTGACTAGATTAGCATAATAGCATCCAACTAAATACTGACAAGTTCTTCAAAATTCAGTAATTTCTCAAAGTTGAAATGATTTACCAATTCAGAAGACGGCTGTAATTGTTTTCACCAGCGACAACTGCCAACAGCATATCCTCAACTGGTTTTGAATATTCTAATGGGTTAAATCCTAAATTTGGTTTCAGTGCTTTTTTATGTTTACCAAACTAATCATTCATTGGTCAAATTTGATCTAGTGCTTTTCAACTATGCAAAATTACCGCCTGATTCTGCCACCTGTACCAAAGAACTAACCTATCCGATCATATTACACTGCATGTAAATATCTCCACATAAGCCTTGCCAAGTCAGCAGTAACATTTGTTTACTGAGTCCACATTAGCTGGTTTTTTGGTATAGGTGCCAAATCACCATTGGCTGAAGTGGATGAAATGAGTAATTTTATACTACCCGAAAGCTCAATGACTAATTTTATCACTTTTAAAAATTCAAAGACCCGAAAGCTTAATGACTAATTTTATTACTTTTAAAAATCCAAAGACGGATTTGATAGATGTAGAAAGCACAAAATGAAAAATTTCACCATTAGTCTCATATATTCTTAGGGTGTTAACCTCCTTTCGAAGCTAATTAGCCTTCAAAGTTCATAAGAGCGTTAATCTTTATGCTTACAATTTAACTAAATGGGCCGCTTTAATCAAGTTTTCTTATGGCTTTTCCCTGGTCTTTTTCCTTTACTAAATCTTCCCCTTGACAACGGGAAAGATTTGCGCCTTTGTAATCTTAGTGTGTTTGTGTTTGTATTGTATCTTTACTCCTATCACCTATTTAAAAAAATAAAAAGGTTTTCCACATTTATCAAATGTCATTGACTACCATCCGCACAACACAATCATTTGCTATGGTGATTTTGAAAATAGTGATGTCGGCAAACCCACTGAAAATAATAGCAACATCTCCCACCTCTCCATAGCAGTGTCAGGCCCCGTTTGTTAAACGTTTTTGTTTCAATACTATTCATCTTACTTTTTCATTTTTTCAATATTTTCTTATTTTTTACATTACATCAATCACTTTTTATTACTGTTCAAATAAAAAAATGACTACAAAACAAATTTTATTTTTATTTTTCCATACCAAACATTTTTACTTTTTTCTTTTCATCAATCAATTTTTGCTACAATATCAACCAAAACCTTTTAAGAAACACACTTCTGTCATCACCTTCCACTAAGAGAGCTAGCTAAACTACCAATAGGCTCTTAATTTCTTGACCAAAACCTTTTCGGAATAGGATACTTTCCATTTCAAAATGATTAAAGCTATCACTCAAATATCTTTATCCCTGCAATGAATGCCAAAATGCATGTCAAAATCATAAGATCAAAGACCGGTCACTTCTTTTTACTGGGACTATCCAATATACTATTTGGGATCTTAATCCAAATCATTGAGGCAATAAAACTTGGTTTAGCAATTAGACACATTCTGACTTTTCTATACCAAACTTAACGCACAAATATATCAAATCCTGCAAGCACTCTAGCAGTCGGATATAAAGAAAACATCAAGCTTCCCAAGTACATGTCAAGCACAAAAATATCATATCCAAACACTGCTCACAGGAGATAAGTCAGTTTCTTATCTACAAATCAAATTTAAGTGTGGAAAACCTAACCTTCAGAACCTTCATCTCTAGTGAGTGGAATTTTAAAGTGACAAGCAATTTTGTAAACAGAAACCACTAAGATGGATTCAGTGGGTTAAAGAAGATGAGTGCAACACCCCACTCAACCACTTATGCCTGAAGAGTTGAAGGTGTGGCTGTCAGAAGCTTTAGAGCGATTATAAAGGTTGACCATGTTGACAATGGATTTGCAGTATTGTTGTCATAGTGCTTCGGCGCATCATTGCCACAAAAGAGAATTGATATAAGATAAGTCAAGGAGATTTTGTGAGATCGAATGGGTCAAAGAAAGACAAGTTGCCTTTTAAATTGGAGCAATACCTAACATACTATGAAGATAAGAATCATGACTTGGGTAGAACGCATCAATCAGGATAGGAAGAACTATGTTCATCGTAAAATGGAGCTATCCATCCTAGTTGCATCGAAAGTATAGTGCGCAATACAGCCATGGTCCTAAAGTAGGCAATTCCACCCCCCCACCCCCCGCGCGCGCGATTTCCAAGACTATATTTGGTTTGCTTGATAATGGCTTTTAGTTTGCTTTTTGCTATTAACAAACAACATCGAACACAAAATACTCATAAAACACTTACAATTATTTTATTTTATTTTATTACACGTCAAAACACTTTTTCAACTAAAAAGCAAAAAGCACCACCCAAAGAGCATTATCAAACAAGCCCAATTATCTTTAGTTTTATGAAACATATGTATACATGTGGACATATTATGTATGTATATGGGTAAAACTGTGTTTGAGCATGCAGATATACCAGCAGGGAAACTGTAATAGGACTAAAAGAACATCCCTTTGAACAATACTCTGTTAATAGGTAACTGATAATAACCAATTTCCTAAAATATGTAATCAAACACTAATCATATCCATTCAAGTGTTAATTAGCATGTAAAGCCTCTTAAAAGCTTGAATAACCTGCTGGATAGAGCCTAAACAAAATATGGGTTATATCATAAATGAATACATCACAAATCAGATCCTTAAAAGGTCCCAAGTTTTTATTTCAATTTTTTTTTTCCTGTGCCTTGTAAGTAACTCTGAGGTTACAATCTGATCATTATTGTAGTAGAGCCCCAAACAACATAGAACTACATCACTTACAGAAACGCCAATTCAACATGTTATTTAATCGACATTTCTAATTTCTTGATTATTACAAGTAAAAACTGCACAAGAAAGAACATCACATACAAATGTATGTTTTTTTATTTATTTTTTAATGTCTGTACATAATGCATATATGTTTTTTTTTTGATAAGTCATAATGCATATATGTTTGAACAGGCGTGCATGGGATTGGTTTAATCTCTCGTTTTCTTCCAGTCCACTCCAAAGTCTATTACAAGTGAAACTTCAATAAATGTGACCCACCTTAGTCCAGGCCATTTGCTCTCAGTTCACAGCAAGCCAAGTTGCAGCTATAGTCATGCTTCCAACATAGGATGACAAGAAACCCATCGCATATAACAGAGCAGTGCAAAGTTTAGATTTTTACATTGTTTTTCTCGGTCAACATGACATTCAAGAGTATCCAAAAATTGATTTTCAAAGGTATATGAGATACTATTAATATATAGCAATCTTTGAGTGACATCAAGTTCAGGAAAGAGTGAAACATATACGAGCCAAATTTTCATTCAACAATACGTACATACAATGACTAAAGCCTACATTTACAGCTTAGTTGCCACGAGTAAGAACATAATATAAAATGTACACACATACTTTGTGGGCAGTGTTGCTCTTTGTCTGATCACTTCACTTGCATAAACTCGATGAAAGCATTACCAAGCAAATTCACAGCACCACCCAGAAGCAGAGACCCACCCTCTTCCTTGCTAAGGCTCCAATTCCAAATGACTTAATTCTTGGTCGAACCCAAAAGTTCCATCTTGTTGCAAACTCATATCATAAACGTCAGACTCTGAATCCTTTAACTCATACCCACGCATAATGGAACCCTTCGCTTTCTCTTTCCTATCAAAAGCAACTTGTCCTGAATCCAACCCACTCGAACCATTCGAACCCACGTTCCCAAACCTCCTCCTATTCCCATTCTTCCTCAATTTTCCATTGTTCCTCTTCCCATTTCCTCCAT
The DNA here is from genome assembly GCF_901000735.1 of Corylus avellana. Lineage (NCBI taxonomy): Eukaryota > Viridiplantae > Streptophyta > Magnoliopsida > Fagales > Betulaceae > Corylus > Corylus avellana. The sequence continues at coordinate 20,162,559 of NC_081549.1, forward strand.
TCAGCCCCGATACTTCCAAACTATCTTTCCGATATGACCCCTCGGTTTCCGATAAATCCTCACCTTCCCATTCACTACAAGACCCACCAGGCAATTTCCTCACAGAACTTCTCTTATTACTCTTAAACCCACTTTCAGAATCCAAAGCCAAACCCTCCTCGACACCGTTTGATTCGTCCAACCCACCATTTCTTCGATAGGGTTTGACGCTATGAACAACCCCTTTGGGAAAAAACCTCGCGGAGGGCAACTCATCCACGGTGTCGAACAACTGGGGTCCGTCCCTCTCGGTCCACATGTCGAACCCTCCTGGCCTTTGGAACCTATCGGCCAAGACCTTAAGTTGCTCGTCTGCTCCGACAGAGAACAAGTTGGGGGCTCTCTCGACGACCTCCCATGGCCGCTCGAGCTCGGACACGGCGGCTTTGAGCTCGGCCCGCTTTCGCATCTCGTAAATCTGGCGCTCGCGGGCGAGGCGAGCCTTGAGGAGTTGTTTCGCTTTCTTGGCCTGCATTCGCTTCCACTGCCACTTGGACACGCCGCCCGGGAACGTCCTGGGGCCTCCGCCCATCCGAATGGTCGTGGTTTTGCGTGTGATGGGTTGGGTCCGGAGCAGAGGGTGAGAGGGTTTTGGGTGGAGGAAGAGCAGGGTCGGAGTTGGACCCGTCAAGGCCTTAGAGAATGACAGATGTTGCGGGAGGGTTTGGATTGAGAGAGACGTCTGGATGATCGACATTGTTTGGGTTTAAAAATCTTGCCGTGATTTTGCTTTGATGGGATTTTGCAGGAAATCGATGAAATTTGGGAGTTGAAGGCTGAAGCACATTGAGCGTTTGTGACACAGAAAAATCACATTATCTGCAGACGGCAGTCCTGATGATGCTGATGGGCTATTGTGGCTAAATAGTTGGGCCTGCTTCTACAGCTTATACTTGGGCCCTTAAACACTCGGATAAGTGTAGGGTTCTATGATTGCTATTCATACAAAAAGAAAAACTTTGGGCAAAAAGTGGAAAGTTGAATTTATACTCTCTATTTTGTTGTTCTTTATAACAAGTTTGTAAAAGAATTGAGCATCTCTTATTCTTTCCCTAAATTAATAGTAGTTGCTTTTTTCTTTATGGAATACAAAGATGGTACATTCACACAAGAAGCACTAAAACCCATTAGAGAGGATGGTTCCATCTACCGAAGAGACATCAAAATAAAATAAAAGTTTGCATTCCGAACAATGCTAGAAATCACATTTTACTGTTGTGTTAGTGCTAATAAAACTTTTAAATGAACTATTGTTTAAAATAAAATTAAGAAATGATTAGTATTACCACGTCAACAACAGATTGAAATAATAATAAGATAAAAGATTGTGATTTTTAGTATTATTTTTGCATTCCTAATCATTAAAATTCAATCATTTTCTTTCTGTTTGCTATTTTTTTTAAGCTATGATGGATAACTACATATAGCACCAGTGGTCTAGTGGTAGAATAGTACCCTGCCACGGTACAGACCCGGGTTCGATTCCCGGCTGGTGCATCTTGTTTTTTCACTTTTTGAACTCGGCGGGTCAACCGTCAAACTTCGAACACCATATATGCTATTAACTACACCTATAAAACCCTTCTTCCTTCTACCTGCCTAAAACCCTAGTTCTTCTTTTCGTGTGGGTGCCAACCCCAAGCCAATATGGTAAAGTCTTTTTCCTTCTTAAAATTAAGGGTTCGAAAAGTTCAATTTGTTCTCTGTTTTTTTTTTTTTTGGGACTTTCTATAGTTTGTGATTAACTTGTATATTATTCTGTGACGCATTTGTTTATATCAAAGACTGTCGAAGCTGTGAACCCGAAAGCATACCCACTGGCTGATTCCCAGCTGCACACAACGATACTGGACCTCATTCAACAAGCTTCTCATTACAAACAACTCAAAAAGGGTGCTAATGAAGGTTCATACTGGTTCTCAAAGCTTTTTTTTGTCAGTGCATTTTGTTCTTGGGTTCTTGTTTAATTTTTGTTTTGGGCTTTAATTCAGCTACCAAGACCCTGAACAGGGGGATTTCAGAGTTTGTTGTGATGGCCGCAGACGCTGAGCCCCTTGAAATCCTTCTTCACCTTCCACTTCTTGCAGAGGATAAGGTGCTTTATTTTTCTAACCTGATTTAGCTTTCTTTCTTGTGGATTAATCTCTTTTTTCGCTCAAAAAAGAGTAAACTGTGTACCATGCATGTGGAAGTTATTCAAGAATTTAATTGGGTATACTCTATTCAATTGTACTTGTTTAGTGCATAGACTACTGTTTTTGTGGGAATGTTGTAGTTTCTAATTTATATCAACTCCAATAGATTTTACTAGTGATTGGCAGCTGAGACATATTGAGGATGGTAATCGTTGAATGCTTCTTATTTATAATTTAAAAAAGAAAGATTTTATAGGGAAAAAATCATTTTTATTTAATTCAGATTTATCATTCACCCTAGAGTCCACCTTGATGCCGCATTCGACAGGATTTGAAATTGGTCTTTTCTACATGGGTTGGGAAGGGTTGCCGGCACCATGTCTCCCTGTTGCATTTCATGATTGTTTATGGCTTTCAATGTCGTATTTTCCTTTTGCCAATGAGCTTTAGCTCAAATGGTACTTCGTAGCAAGGTGGAGGTTGAGGGTGGGTTCACTTACCAATCAAAAAAAGAATGTAGTACTTTCCTTTTCTGCAGAATATGGAAATGGAGATGTATTTTTTTTCTTCTTATACCTCGTATATGAGAGTTACTTGTCTAAAATTGTTATCTTAGAATGAAAAATCATCTAAGCTTTTCTGGGGATAATAATGGAAATGGATTATTCCCAAAAAAACTGGAGCAGAATCGAGTGGACTACGTAGTGTTGATTTTAGATTGGAAGGGGGAGTTAACCTTCTTTTTCTTTTCAAATTTTGTACCATAGTTGAAGACTGTGGACTAGTTGAAGGAGTTCATTCTGTATGGAAGGGGGGGTTTTAGATAGAGATATTGGATGAATCACGTTTTTTTTGCTTTTATAATTTTCTTTCTTTTTGTGGTCTGGTGGAAGGTCTTTTAAGGGAAAATTCAATGTTGAAGGTAAAATGGTGGGCTAATCATCTATCACATGTTTGAGTGATGGCATTCTAGTTTGAGAATCATGCACCTGTTATTAGTTCTTTGAAAGGGAGATAAACTTAAAAAGGATCTAGTTCATGAAGCTTAGGCTGAGACTCTTAGAGATAAAGAGATGAAAAAGCATTCAGCAGAGATGACATTTGATATGTTTGCTGCAGAATGTGCCCTATGTTTTTGTTCCTTCAAAGCAAGCTCTTGGTCGAGCATGTGGAGTCACGAGAGCAGTAATTGCTTGTTCTGTGACAACCAATGAAGGGAGCCAGTTGAAATCTCAAATACAGCAGCTCAAGGTGACATTTTATTCTATTTAATTTATCTGCTGCTTCCCCCATTTTCTTTCAGATTTATGTTTAAACCCCGATAATTTGTTGCTGCAGGATGCCATCGAGAAGCTTCTAATCTAAACCCTTCAGCTTGATGGATCTCAGATTTTGAAATTGTCTTCTCGGAAGGCTTTTGATTTACTTAAATTATTAAGTAAGATCTCACTTTTTTTCTGTAATTGCCAGAGGTACTAAAGTTAGCTTATGACTGTTGGATATTACTTTGTTGACGAATTATTATATCCTCATTCCTCAATGTCTATTTACACCGTTGGCAATTTGTGCTTCCTATGCCACTCTCAAAGCTCAAGTGTCCTGATTATCTCAAATTTTTGGCAGTAACTGGTTGTTCATCTCAATGTCATGATTATCTCTATTTTTTTAAAAAAATTTCTGTAATTTTTACAACAATTTCCCTTCAAATTGATGTAGCGGTTCATGTAGTATTTATCATGTCAGCCATTAAATAATTAAGTTTGATTGTGGTTGACATGATAATATCGCATGAATTACAATGTGAATTTATATGGAAATGCATACATCACTAGGCCTAGTCGCAGGTTCAATTAGCTACTTGGCTGTAAATTGAGCACTCTTTCTCATCCGTTGCTTAATTGGCACAACTCATTGAATCACCATAAATTAAGGGATCTGATTAGGATGATATTGGATTCAAATAATTTATAAGCTCTATAAATATAGCCCCTTGTATTATAAACTTATCAAGGAAATATGTAGTAAAAAATGCTTTTAATGTGTGGATCTAAGTCATAAGCTGAATCACCTAAAATCTGTGTTTCTTCTATTTTATTTATCTCTCTTTATTTTACTATTAGTTTTTGTAATTAAAATGCTAAAAGTTAAAGATTAAAATTAAAACCATAAATGGATCTAAACAGATCCGACCCATAATTCCTTAACTAAAACTGAGGAGAGGGTCACCTTGAAGGAGTTGGAAGTGTGGAACTCTCACGTGCATGTTGCCAACCTGGGTTTGACTGTCACCATTTGATGATCTGGCAAAGTATCTCCAGCAAGGATGTCCTGTTTAAAAATGAATCAACAACCCCCATGCAAACACACACATAGCGCGGCAATGGCAGAGACAGTAAACCGACTGCATCTCAAATGGTCTCTTCACTCCTTAGGTGTCGGAAACAATTATTGTTTCCTAACCCGTAGGCATCTTATGGAGTTCCATCTATTTAACAGTACAAAATTAATATTAATTAGCGTCTTTGTTAGCTTCAAAGTAATGAGCTCTGCATCATGTCTCTAATTTCCAGAACACTCCCATAAATGTAGCCTTTAGATTCCAATATGTCCATTAATTGTCATTACCTCCACCATATTATAAAAATATCAGAAAAATGGAACCTCCTATACGACTAAAGCAAACATGTTCTTACATTTTTAGTTGAAAATGGTGAGGTATGTTTTGGCATGTCTAAGCATGTAGCCATACAACAATGTTTATTAACAAAACCACCTTAATAAAATGAGAAGAGAGTTTCATTCAAAGAGACAACGCAAGCTAGGTTGTCACATTTGTAATTAGAGACGCGTAACTCTTCGGCTTGTATATATATCTTCAAATGGCTTCATGTTTGAGAGTAGAATTTGCCTTTTATTAAAAACTTTCAAAGGATTCTCCCATGACTTTTATTTTTGGTTGGTGTTATTAAGATCTCCCGACACTTTCCAATAATATTTTAGCAGCTTCCGATCACCTTCTATTCCTTCATAGATTTATGTGAACTAGAGCCTCCCTTCTTTTTTTTTTCAACCTAATTTTACTACAACAAATAAACATATTGAAGATCTTGTTCCCTCGATTGAAATCTTAGCTGTATTTCTAATATTCTAACGCATACACGTGTCCCTCCCCCAATTTCCCCAAACTGCAGACAACCCCATTAAATTATTTTCTGGAATCAAACAAAGGGAAATTTCCATCAAACCACACGAGCATGGGATCTACTTTTAATGCAAACCGCTATCTCTCTCTCTCTCTCTATATATATAAAACACCCAAATCCACCAATATCATAACCTCAAAAGAAGAACAAAAGCATCTTCAACACAAAATGGCTCAATTTCTTCTCTTTTGCTTTATCTTGGCAAATGCTTTCGCTGTTCTAGCCGTGGCTAGTGCAAAGGCTCAGACCATGGCACCAGCTTCTAGTCCATCCAGCAACGGTGAAAACTTGCACAATGCAGAAGCACCCATGATTCGAAAACTTGGGAAACACCAGCCTAAAGCAGTGGTCAACTCATATGGTGCACCTGACCTCAGCCCATCAGAAGCGCCTGAAACAAAAGAGAAAAGGCAGAACATGGAGGAGGCTGCCGGGACTTCTTCTGTTCAAACAGATCCGATTGAAGAACAGGGGATCCTCCCGAGGAAGCTGCAGCATCATCATCACTCTGTAGATAAGTCAGTTGCTGGAGGTGGTGTAATCCTGGGGGGCCTTGCCACCACTTTCTTGGTGGCAGTTTTTTGCTACATAAGAGCTACGGGAAGACACAAGCCAGAGACAGTTGCTTGAACTTCCATTTGTACTTATGCATACTGTAAAGAAATCAATTAACAGAACATGATTTTCAATCTAAACTAGTGGAGATCTAATCCTTCTTTTGTTATTACTCTTTTTACCGTTATGTCATATCACACAAAATACTTCTCTTAAAAAGGATTATCAAACACCATCTGAATTTTTTCCCCCCATTTTTAAATGAATCCTTATCGAGGAACCACTTCTACAAGAATTTTTATAAGGGTCACAAAACTCTAGGAAATTTTTGGTATAAAAACCCCTTAAAACTATATTAAAGAGATATTTCTGAAAAGTAAGTTACCTAACTTAATTATCAGAGGCTCCCATCCATTGTGTGTTGTCATTATTTCAGTAGTCTTTTCTTTTGTTCTCTAAGTGCCCATTATTTTAGAGCATGTCTGAGATTGCGTTTGTGAGGCCTAAAAGTATTTTAAACATTCAAAAAGTCCGTTTGAAGAAAAAAGTATTTGTTTGGTAAAAAAATTAAAAGTGCTTTTAAGGGTTTAAAAAGCCTAAAAATTGTTAAAACACATTTTTAGCAAAAGCTTAAAAAAAAAATGAAGCTTTTAAGGGTCCAAAATGAAGCTTTTACCCAATTTGACTTAAAAATTCTATTTCTCAAACGCAATCTCAAATAGACTCTTAGTCTGATCGAACAAAAGATCACATCAACAATAATTATTGTTCAATCCAACCATGCAAAAATTCACATCAACAAATCTAAAACCCAATTTCTAACCAAGAAATCACTAATCAGTCCGACACTAATCTTAAATAACCAAAAAACAATACATACAAATGCCGAAAATCCAAGGCATTTGTTCTTTTAGGCAAATAGTATCTTATGAATTCTTACCGGTGTTTGTATGGAGTTTTTTTTTTTTAATTTTTTTTTTTTTTATCTCAAGTAGAAACATAACAACAAACCACAACAGAAACTACAAACTAGGGTGTAGGGACCTTTTCCAATAGTGATTGGGATGGAGGGAATAGGAATTAGGAAGGGGAAAATGGGAATCCAATTAGAAGGGCCCAGAACGTTTCAAGCCGCGGCCCAAATCCCACATGGATTTTGGTTCATTGGATCCCCTGACACGTGTTGTACAACTGGGCTCTTTGTTTAACCGACGCATATATATATATATATATATATATATACTTTGCTTACTATAACAGTTACCTTTGACACGCGGATCGGCACAAAACTCCTCACATCCTCAGCAAAAAGTGAAAAAAAAAAAAACCTCGAAACCTCGAAATCGATCAGAAAAAAAGAAAGCGGCAATGGCGAACGAGAAGACGGTGATGGCGGTCATCAGGGCAGCGAGGCCGTCCTTCCGCAACAACCACGACAAGATCGCATTCGCGGTCCACGCCTCCTTCCTCGCCTCCGGCTACGTTCTCACTGCCACCGGACCCGCCGCCTCCTCCGACACTGCCTTTTCCTCTCCGTCCACCGGTACTCCTCTCACTCTGCTCTCTCTCTTTTTCTTATCTCTCTCTCTCTCTCTCTGAGTTCTCTCTGTAATTCTGATTATCTGAAAAACGGCCGGTCTTTTTGGCGCGTAGATGAGGTGGGCATGGACAACTGGCAGGAGCTAGACGATGAGTACGCGTTCGTGTATACGAACCCTGAGAAGGGTTCGAAGAAAGTGCTAGTGAAGTGCCTTGCGATGCACGATAAGTTACTGGTCGATGCTCTGGCTGAAGGGGCTTCCGAGCCGGTTCATCTAGAAATTAGGTTCGATTTTCCTTTACTCTCTCTGCATTCACAATTGGATATCTTTTGGGTTTTCTCGATTTTTTTTGTTCATGTCCAGTTATGTGTTTTGTGGGGTTTGTTTATTGCAGTGTCGGAGACTATGCTGTAGAAAACGGGGGCACTAATTATTCTACGCGGTTCAAGAATCTGGAGGAGCTGGTAAAGAGTCTGGATGCTCTGATTCTGTCTAAATTGGACGGTTCTTCGCGACCCAGTTCAAGTAATGATTCAAGGTAATCGAGCTTAACCTGTTTGTAGCTTTGCTTTTTCTCATAGAGTCAATTATGTGTAGCAATTCAATTGTTCTTTCAGCGATCACTAGCGATGGGTTTCTTATGTTTTAGTGTATTGCATCTGAGGCTTGAACCCATCTCAGTTACTGATTTGAACTTTGTTTACTTGCCGAATGTATGTTCGTCTGGTTTTTCTCTCGGCTTCAAGATCTTGTTGTTTCCATAATGTAAAATAAATAAGTCGGGGATTCTTTGTTGTTTTTTGTTCTGCTATTGATTACTGTTCTTCACTTCATGCAAAGTTCAGATTATAGTGCTGACTCCTCCTGCTCCCAAGTTAATATGTTTCTTAGTTTTCTGCAAAAAACCATCGTTTTTTCCTAAAAAGCTATTCAATGATGTATTTCTCACGTATCATTATATAAACGCAGAATTGGAATTAGGAGATGTAGAGATGTTAAAACATTGAGAGTTTGAAGTCAACAATACTCACTTGAATCTCTTCTTTTTGGTGATCAGTTTTGATCTGAAACCATGCCTTTCACTGGAATGGAATTGTTGATGATATATATAGTAAAATATTTTGGTAAATGTTCGGTCTGACCGAAGTTCTTGAACTTGTAACAGGATGACTTGCTCATCATATGTAGTTTAACCAGGTGAACATAAGAATTAAGATTTTTTTCTTTTTCTTTTTGGAAGGTAAAATTGAAATTTACAATGTGCCTCGTTATTTTGATGTGTGGTAAAAAAATGAGTAGGCATATCTTAAATTAAAACTGCAATATTTAAATTGTGCTGAAAGTATCTATCATGTCACCATTTTCTCTAGAATTTTGTTTTTCGTATGGGAACCTTGTAGTTGGTTTTGTGTGCGTGCCCTTTCAACACCCCCCCACCCCCCTCTCCCTCTCTCTTTGCTCATACTTCTCTTGTTTTTTTTTTTTTTTTCTTTAAGCTTCAGTTTGTTGCATCTACAAGAAATAAAGAAAGGATGATTAGAAAATGGCCTAAATCTTTTCAAGACTCTTAAGATTATTTATTCTTCCGCCCCCCAACCCACAATAATCTTAGCATTCAAATGGAAAATCAATGCCAAAGGTTAAGCATCCAATATTTTTATGATGGGACATAAATAAGTTGATCAGGAACTTCCATTTCACCTTAAACTGCGGGATTTTCAATCTGAACCCTGAAAATAGATATCAAGTTTTGCATACCGAGTATACTCATCCCTGGATTTTCTTTTTATGTTTGTTTTGCTTTCTGCTTTGCAGTTCGGAAACCAGTGAAGCATCAAGAAGTAACATAATTGGTGTTCCATTTGGCAGACCTCCAGGCCCTCAAGTTCATCCTTCAGGGTCTCTCTCTCTCTTTCTCTCTCTCTTATGTTCAATGATAATTGTGAATAGTCATTTAATTTCATGATGTATGACGCATGGACCATATGTAACTGCCATCCAAATTTTCCATTTGTAATGGCTAGTTTTAGTTTGTTTCCCGCTTCTTTTCTGCCCGCTTTGTGCATTATATTACAATATACCTCATTATTCTTTTTAAGCAAAATGGAAATTGGTAATTTTGGTTTTTGAGTGTGCTTTGGCCATAGCTTTTAGAAAATGAAGCTAATTTTAATTGTATTAAAATGTATCATGATAGTGCTGCTTTGTACATGGCAAGTCTAGTTTGTTAACTTTATTCAAGGTTAAGCTAGGTAAGAGCTTATACATTCATGTGGTACATTAGCTTATAAAGGGGGAATTTAATTTCCTTTGCTATGGAAAACCTTGGTTCCCTGTAGGGGGGTAGGGGGATAAGGTAGTCCTTTTATGAATATTATGTTTTTCTCTGGAATCATGCCATAATGCATATTTCATACTTGAACGGAATCATGTTCGAAGAATGCTAGTTTTATAGCCTAAACAATTTACTTGATGATTGTGGTATATAGACCTTTTGTTTTTGTATTCCATTGGTCACTCATCCAAGTATGAGGCTCACCAAATGTCTTGTGATGTGCTTTATAGAATCCTATATCCTTCTATAAATCCCATTGGTGGTAGTGATCTCTTTCCTGGGCCTGGTGCTGGAATGTACCCAACCAGGTAGTTTTGCTTTCACAAATCTTTGTTTTGTCGATCTTTGCCAACCTTTCCAGTTGTTGTACTGCTCAAATTGCATATGTTTATACTAATTCAATTGTTCTTCAGGGGTGATTTTGGAATTGGTGGGAGCATGCTTCTAGGTGAGTAAGATGATGAGGCTTTTATTTTTATTTTTATTTGTTTTGCATTTCTTCATTAATAAAGTTCTTTTTATGTGGAAGTAGGACCCAATGATCCAAGCTGGCTTGGTGGAGTTGCGGGAGATCCTGCTTTCCCTGGAGGACAACTGTGAGTTCAGATTTCTCTTCACCCCCAGCGGGATTTGCCAATCATACTGCTTGGTTTCTGATTGTAATTGGTTCTTTTTAAACAGGGGTGTACCTCCAGGTGCTCGTTTTGATCCCTATGGCCCACCTGGTGTTCCTGGTTTTGAGCCTAATCGTTTTTCAAGGTATTATATCAAAATCTGAAATTCACCATGATAACTGAGTAACTTTCTAAAGCTCTACTAAGATTTTAGTTGGAGCTCAAGTTAAAATATGAAATAGAGTGATCGTATTGGATTCAAGTGTGGTAGGTGGATTAGAAGATTTCATTAGATTTGTGGGAAAATGTGTTAGTTTTAAAGAAAATCATCAAACTATTGCCTTGAGTGGTCTGATTTCAAATCGTTCTTTGTATTTTTAGTTTTTGCAAGTAAAACACATTGTTTTACCTACATGTCAAATAGATCATGCTGTCCTTTTTCTATCATTTAAAAATGAAAAAAATAAAAAAATCCATGTGAAATTAGAATCATACCCCAAAAAAAATTTGAAGAAAACAAGGGAGAAAAAGGGGGGGGGCGCTTAGGGGTTATATTTTTGGGGTTTCATATTTAATACACCACCTTTTTGATTCAGTTCTAAAAAACTGTTATTGATCCTTTCTTTGCTTATTTTAAAAAGTGTAAGGCTTTAGGCATGTTTTCAGTCGATTTATTCCATTACATGGGGGAGTTTGTATGATCTGGGGTGGGATAGATTTACTGTGTGTTTATACCCATAGCGAAAACATAAAAGTAGTAAAAATTATTTTTAAGTTCCCAAAACATTGTTTATTGTGCCTGTATTTTACTTATTCTAGGAAGAACCGGGTTGTAGGTATGTTCTGGGTCTAATTATCCCATTGCATCAGGGTGTTTGCATAATCCAGCGTGAGATGATTTTACTACTTTTGTGTGCATTTGAACAAAGTATGGTAGTTTAAGGCTGACATGAGCACTTCTATAAAATCTAAATGTAGCAGATTCCAAAGCCACTGGATTGAATTGAACTTAAATCTCCCCTCCCTCCCCCATCTTCAAGTAAAGTGTAACATGTATGTTGACCTGATTCACTTGCTGAACAGGGGTAAATGGACCTGGAGTATGACGGGTCATAAGTGAAAGGATTCGTAAAAACATCTCTCACTCTTCGCTCTTGAAACGATTCTGTGTTCTGGTGTCCAGGATTCTAATTGCAACACCAAGCATTTAACATGATTTCCTTCATTTTTGTTGCAGAGCCCCACGGAGGCCTGGGAGTGGGACACATCCCGATCTCGAGCATTTTGGGAGCGGTTCAGATTTTATTTAGAACTGTGTTTCAATAAACTTTGTTCTCTCGTCCGCCATCCATTTTATGTAAACTTATGGAATTTCAGCCCTAACGAGACATGAAAAGGATGCATCATCTTCCCCTTTTATCCAGCTATGTATTTAATTCTCCCTAATTTTGTTTGTTTTGGGGCTCACAGCTATGTATATATGTTATCGAGTTTGAATATGATATTATAATAACTAGATTTGCGATCTGGGTAATAGTTGCTTGAGGATATAATTACTCTCTTTGTTGTGAAAATATACGAATAAAGAATTAGAAAAAATGCAAAGCAGTATTGGATAAGTCTTCAAGAGTTATTTATCTTTTTTTTTTGGTTTTGTGTTGGGGGTAGTTGAGGTGCAACCCTTTCCACAAGTGTTCTATTGAAAGGGGTTGATTGTGAAGGTCAGCTAAAAACGACGAGGCATCACGTTGACGGTTGACCAATGTTTTTCAAGGGAAGATCAACTTTCTTGGGAGTGTTTTATCAGGTTTGAAATGTGTTGTAATATCTCTCGAGTGGACAGATGGATCGAATGTGGACGGTCTTCTAATAAGATTGCACTTGGCAGTTGCCTTGATATCAAATGGATTTTAATTTTGGGTAATTAAAGTTAATGAAGAGATGTGATACTTTTAAGTCTTCCATGCCATAGGTTTTGATGATTGTTGTCCTCTTGGGTGAGATTGAGAATTTTGTTATTGGGCTGTTCGGATTTTACATAGAAAAACTGTGACTTGTGAGATTTATTTGTCTTGAGTCTATTCTAAACTGTTCAGAAGCTTTCGATTGCTACAACTTTCTTTATTAAGTTAAAAATTCGGACAACCTAATAGCAGAGAATTTTCATCCCTTTCGATGATGTGCTAAAAATTGTACCTTTTTTATTTTTTTGAATTTTCCTTTTAACATTATATTTTTAGGCAAGGGAAATTTTAATGGCTCGTTTACCATGGTATAATTTTTTTAAATGATTTTTTTTTTTTTTTGGTTCTCTTTTATTTGGTGCAACTGAAAATTATCAATTAGAAGGAATATTTTTGATGATCAATGAAAAATTCTATTTGCATCATTTTTTGGAGTAAGCTCTCTCCCCTCCCCTCCCCTCCCCCACCAATATCGCTTAACCCTTCTATGTGCTGCCATGACTTCTCCTCTTCCTTTCCCTCCTCATTTTCTCCCCTTCTTTCTTGCCCTTCTTCCACCGGAGCCCGTGAGTGTGTGTTTTTTTTTTTTTTCTTTTAACATTGAGATTTTCAGTGCCACCAAGTAATAAGACATAATTTTCGAAGTCTAAAAATCAAATGAAAAGAAAAAGAAAAAGAAAAATTGAGAGAGAAATATTATGTGGCTTTTCCCATTGATTTGAACTAAAGATTTCAGATTCCCATTGATATGGATCAGATATGTAAAAGATAAATAAGCAAATAGACAAATACAAGGGCAAACTTTAAAAATCCTCTTTTTAACTACTTATGAATTAGCAATTATATATTAACAACTGAAGGAAAAGAATATCTCGGGGATGTAGCTCAGATGGTAGAGCGCTCGCTTAGCATGCGAGAGGTACGGGGATCGATACCCCGCATCTCCACTTTTGACCTGTTACTTTGCGTACTTTTGAATTTATTAAAAGTGATATACTTTGAGGTTGCCCAATAAATCCACAGGGTGAGCGTGCCGGAGTGGTTATCGGGCATGACTAGAAATCATGTGGGCTCTACCCGCGCAGGTTCGAATCCTGCCGCTCACGGTTTTTATTTTTGCACCAATTTATTCTTTTTCTTCCCCAAGCCCTTCACCTTGGACTAATAAAGATCGAGGAAGGTTATACTTACTTTTATTTTTCACACTTTTATTTTTAAATATACCTTGAAAAATTAACTTTTGTTAATGTTTTAGTTTTGCCCCTGCTTATAGGTGGCTTTTAAAATCAATATTGGATATGAGATGGATCTTTAAAAGTCATATATAAATGTAAAAAAAAAAAAAAAAAACCTATGTAAAGAAATTAGTGTAAATATAAAATTATCCCTAAAGATTATAGATAGTTTTTTTTTTTTTTTTTTTTTTTGACTTATCCACACAAAATGAAGAAGAAAATTCGAACTAGTGACCTCCACTTCATTAGGAATAGTCACAACCGATTGAACTATCTCTTAGGGACATAAATAGTTTCTTGAGTGGTGGAAGTTGCCGTAAGAGTAGGGTTAGTTTGAGCCTTAAAAGGGTCATTAATAAAGGTTGAAGTTGAACCGAGGATAAGAAAAGGAGATGTGCAAACTGTATAGCTGAGTGGTGGAAGTTGCCTTAAGATCGAGTACAGTTAGACTTTAGAGGATTAGAGCATTAAAGGGTCATTTAGTACCCAATTGCAACTTCGCAACCTCCAGGAAGTTACGCGGATATGGACTTTTTTGGTGTTTTTCGACAAGGACGTGCTAATCTGTATTTAATGTTAAACTATACTTATTTTTGATTGAGTTGCTACCTTTGATTTATTGTCGTATATTTTTGTACAATTATTCTGTCAAATATTAATTATAATTGTATGACTTGGTGTGATTATCTTTTCCTAAACCGTCTTCTAGATTATCTCAAAAACTGCATGCGGTTCCTTTGTCGGTCAGCATATGTGCCAAGATTCTAATCAATCTAGTCTTTCATTTTGACACATTCTTTATTTGTAATGAAATTTTTGTTAGGCTACCCTACCCTCTTAGCTTTTTTTAATCTCCATTCACCACCCCCCCACCCCCAAAAAAATCTAGAAAACAACAATAGAAAATAATAAAGAATTTGGTAAAACTGGTTGTAACGGCCCATTGTGCTAAGTTGAGAGAGCACAGTAATTCGCGCTCCTATCAATCTTGAATGCTAACCAACTAAAGAGAGAATTGAGAAGATCAAGAGTGTTCGAAATAGTAGGGACAATTCTCCAATCAGTTGTGCGGTTTCTAAGTTGGAGACTAACTGAGGGGGAATCCCCTTTGAAGATGACTTGAGAACAATTAAGGTCTAAGGATGTTTTAACAGCTAGGTAGAAGGGCTGCAAAAGCCTCACCTTCATTTGGGGGTGCACAAAGAGTGCAGTGTGGCTTGGGTAAACAAAATGGATCCATCATGACAAGAGCCGACTACATCTAAGGAAGAAAGGTTGGATTTTATAGCAGCATCAAAATTGATAACTGTTCAAATGTGATATTCAAGTACTTTTGAGAACTTAGATATGAGAGCCGCATAAGAGCCGTCGTTTGAAGAAGGTTCGAACACAATCTATATTGGATAGATCCGAGAGCTTGAATTGTTACTCTGGTCATTCCATTAGGAACTACGTCATCTAGAAAATTGTGAAACCGCAATACGTGTTCAAACACTTTACTAATCTGTTTAAACGATGTTGCCTTTAACTGTATTTTTTAGAAACCGACTTTTACTTAAACCTCAATTTTTCTTAGGACCTATATAACCATCTTTTGCATGATTTTTAAGAAGACCCCGAGGCTAATATTTTATGAGCTAAGATAGAACCCTTGCATCTTTATGCTTTTAATTCATTACTTTTTAAAGATTTTCTTTTAACCACACAAATTCACAAAAACCTTCAAGCTATCGGAGTTTCTGGGTTATAGAGGAGACTGAGTAAAAGATTGACTAGAGTTCTGAAGCTACTGCGAGGTAGAAGACAAATTGATTGTTTGTTTGGTATAAGTCAAATTTTTAATACAAACGTTTTTGTAAGTATAAATTGATTGTAATTGTAATCTTTTATAGTAGATCAGTTTCGTGAGTTTAACTATCTTAAAATTATTTTACTTTTAAAGAGCTTTTCACTTTATCATCAAAATTATTGTACTTGATTTATTATTTGCTTTTGTTAATTTGGGCTATTTTGTGTGATTACACTTATTCACCCACTCGTAGCATTATTGAAGGTCTTTGGGTGAATTTCGCATTCAAACCAACGTGCTTTCTTACCAAATAACATAAATACATAAATTTAAAAAGAAAAGAATGTCCGGTTGGATATGCCAAGCAACAACAACCTTTGTTGAGGAGGAAAATTTACCCAAAGTTTCTCCACTCAGAAAAACTGGAGATTTTGTTCAACGTGATCCCCTCCCTACTCCACTTTCTCGAGAAAATTTTCTTTGATGCCAGCCAATCAGATGCTTCTTTCCGGTGTGAACCAATCACTCAGAAGATAACCCAATGATAAGACATAATTAAAGACAAAATAATATGACATTGTCGTATGTTCTAGACAGGAGGTGGAGTAGTAGGCCCCTTCTCTCCCTGTTGACCCCAAAGTCTTTACAGAGAGAAGGAAGCTTCCAAAAGATACCTGCCCCACTAGAGACGTAAATGTCTTGGAAAACGTGTGGCACGGCAGAAGCCAGAAAGCCACCACCCTTCTAGATTTCTACAAACAATTATTTCGAATCTCTCCCATTAAACTAAGCAATCAGCCCCATCACCATCTTCTAGTAGTATATAACAATCGTACACCCGGTATTTCGAAGAAAAGTCATCGCCATTCGCCAGCCTTTTTCCGTCTGGTTTTAAACATGGCATCTTTTGTGGGCATATATGACTAAAACCCTAGAGGTTTATTTCTGTCAAAAAAAAAACAAGCACATATGGGTATTCCTAAGCAGCAGCTGCTTATTCTGCTGTTCCTTATAACGCTTGTTTCATCTTACCAGAAACCCAGAGTTGCAGAAGCAAGGGGGCTTTCTTTAATGCCTCAACAAGGTAAGAATTACCACAAAACCACTTCTGTTTCTCTTAATTTCTTACTGATATGAATGAAGGCTTATTATATTAGTATGTAATTACAGCAGGATCTTCAAGCTTTTTCTCAACGCTGGGGCTTGTTTGCAAGTGTTGTGATGGAGATAAAGGCGAGTGCACAAGTACATGGACAAAGTCTTGCTCTAAGCTCCAATGTTTTCCCTGGAAACTAGACAAGGTTCTGTAATTTTTGTTTTTTCCTGGTGTACATACTAAATAGTTTTAGTAATTGGTATAAAATTAGTGGGTTATTTCAACTAATTTCGTTTTAGATTCTGTATTTATGCTACACCTCTTACATAATCAAATTGAATGAGTCTCTGTTACAACAATAAATTCTCTGATCATGCCAAAAAAAAAAAAGAAAGGGGAAAAAAGAAAAGAAAAGTTCTCCGATGTTCCTTATGCTGCTGGTCGGCGAATGATGAGTAAATTATAAGGGCCGATTGTGATCGCATTTGATGGGGTTAAAATTTCGTTTAACATTCAAAGAAAAAAAAGTAGTCATTTAGTAAAAAAATTAAAAGCGCTTTTAAATGTTCAAAAAGCCTAAAAAAGTTAAAAGTGTGTTTTGGTCATTTTTAAAGTAAAAATGTCAAAGAAAAATTTTTAAATTTTTTTACCAAACAGACCAGCTTTTGGTTTGCCACAACTTTTTAGATATTAAAAATACTTTTATTTTTCATAACGAAATCTCAAACGTAGCCTAAATAACATTACTAATAAATTATATTGAATTGAATAATTATAAATACTCTCATCTCATTAGGTTGACATGGCACTGCCTATTAGTCATTGATTTTTTTTTTTTTTTTTTAAAAAAAAATTGATACAAAGGCTTGTCTACATTCAACCTTGTGAGATGGAAGTTGAGTAATTGGCAATTTTCTTTTTTTGTAATAACACGGGCTACAAGAAAAAGAGAAACAAGAAACAAGACTAGGAGGTGAGTCTTTCCTACTACAGATAGAGATAGAAGAACTAGAGGAGATAGAGCTGGGAATACAGCTAGAGAAAGGTTTGGTTGCAGCCCAATTTGCTGCATAGTGGGCACAAAAATTTACACTTCAATTAATATTCTAAGTTTCCCAAAAAGATGAGGAAGGAATGACGAAGATGATGGAAGCAATATATGGTCAAAGAAATGCACCAGTCTTAGGTAAGATCCAGATTCTGAATAGCAAGAGTGTTGTGAGTACACTTATGAGTGTTGTGTCTCACATTGAGAAAATATAAAAAAAAAATAGAGTGCTTAATATACCTAAATGGACCTTAGCCCATTAACTTAAGCTTTTGGACTAGAGTTGTGTTCAATTATGTATATTAATGTACTCTTGGTAAAAACTTCATAACTGCTTTATCTCCCAACAAATGATATCAAAGTCATGATTATTTTATTGGGACGAGTGTTTAGACGCGTTGGGTTTAGAGTTGTGTCTCAATCTACAACTCTTGACGTGAGACACTCTTGGAAATATAAAAAGATTGGCAAGCGAGCGGGAGTTGAGTCAATGTGAAGAGACTCACAAGTGAGGAGGAGATTGTTGTGAATGCACTTGTGAGTGTTTTGTTCTGTCCCACATTGAGAAAATATAAAAGAAAAGAGTACTTAATATACTTAAGTGGACCTTAGCCCATTAACTTAGGTTTTTAGGCTAGAGTTATGTTCAATTATATATATATTACTTTGAGTAAAAAGTCCATAACAGATTTATCTCCCAACAAAGAGCAACAATAATGAAATCTCCTTCCCGAATGAAATGAGACAAACCCAGAGAAACTGCAAGATTGGTTGCCAATAGAGCCTGCCATAGCTTTCCTTATCATTTGGGGAAAAACAGCTGAGACCCTCTAGGGTGTTAGCTTAATGGGTTTGGATATTTCGAAATAGGCCCATATAGCCAGACTGCAGATCATTAGTTTGATTGCCTGCAGTTCATGAAAGGATAGGCCCTGCTCTGCTGTAATGGGCCGATGGACCATGAATAGGCCGGTCCGCATTGGTGCATTACTATCTTTTTCAGGCTTAATGAACCAATACGCAACAATTCTTATCATTGAGCAACAGCAAGATTAATGAACCAATACGCAAAAATTCCTATGATGGTAGAAGGATGGATGTCCAAGAATTGAGCTATACAAAAACTTTCACGGCATGATTGTTGATAAAACCATTGAAGAGTACTTCCCACGTACAAGTGAATATCTTGGAGGCAATATATACACAAAATTAATAACTTTCATACTTATCGACTTATCGTTTAGTTAAAATGAATACTATTAATGTTTTATCTGATTTATTAATTAGTTGATAACTTTTTGTTTGGATCAAGATGGAGTGAAAGGGAATAATGCATGTACTACTCTATCCTTATCCTTATGGTGTGCTTGTGACAAAAGGAGAGACTTCAAAACAGTCATCACATTTGTCTTCACCAAATATTTTATCTTTTTCAACTGTAACCCTTTATTACCCCTTACTTAATTCTTCAGATGTGACAGAAATATATATATATATATAGTACTTATCCTTTACTTTTTATTTGAAAAGTTAAAATCTGTTTTTTAATTTTTTAATTTTATTTGATATTAAATTAAGGAAGATAATGCATATCAAAGAATCAGATATTTTATGAAAGACTACGAATATGGTGGGATTAAAAAAATAATAAAAAGTAGATACAATTCTTGCACCAATTGATATGAGATCGAGCACTTGGTGATGAGTGGGACCATTTCTCTCGTGCTCTTAAGCCTTAACGTGTAGTATATGTATGTGTATGCATGTTCTCTATTTTTCCACCCACGACAAGGAGCATTTAGTATCGCAACAACCCATGACCAAGTTTTCTCTAAACTTGTCTCACATTTATCTCAAAATATATCTACCTTTTTTTTATAAAAAAAAAAAAAATCACATATATTTTTCTAAGAAAATACTAGGTGTAATCATAGTCCTAGCTATAGATGGATATTATTTTTTTTAAAATCGTGTGAAAGAAATATGGGACAATTTCTTTTTGTGGATAATGCAAAATGTTTTCCTAATTTTAGGTAGATATTATTTTTTAAAAACCGTGTGAAAGAAATAAGGGACATTTTTTTTTTTTTACTTTTTTAGAAAATAATATCCGCACCTAGTACCAGGAGAACACAAAAGATATTATAAAAATAGGGAATGTTAGGCTTACAAACACATTTTACAAAAAAAATTTTACAAACTGATTTAGCACAAAGCCTAGCATTTTCTTATAAGAATACCTAATATTTCCCTTTCTTTTTACTTTTTTATAAAATAATATTCACTTAATAAGGAGAGCACATAGCATTTTCTTATTTCTTAAAGAAAAATGTTAAATATTTTTTTGGTCCTCGGTGAATATGTTATTTTCTAAAAACATGGTAAGAAAAATAAATACCAATTTCTTTTTTAATTTTTTTTTTCTGAATAATATTAATTGTTTGTTAATACTTTTTTTTTTCTTTCTAAAAAGCAAAAAGTAATGCCACGTAATCAACACAACTTCAAACACTTTTTCAACCAAATGAAGAAAAAGAAGCCAAATAGATTTCTAGTAGAATCCATCTTCTTTGCAAAGGTGCCTTGCGTGCTAAGATTAAACTTAATTGAACTTTTTGTGTTGAATCCGTCAAACAGTTAAAGTTAATCCACATAAGAGAGCGGTTCTTCTTTCGTTTTTTCAAGATTACTTGGCAAATTATCTAACTATAACTAGAGCGATTCCTTTTACAAGGTATGAAAGTTTAATTGAATTTGACCATTCAAGAGCGGCGCTAGGACCCCACTTGCAGGTTTTATTTATTTTTTATTTTTTTATTTTTTAAATTAAAAATTTTGGGCCGTCATTATCCAAATAAGTAATGATACAAGAAAAATTAAAGTTCTTCTAGAATTCTCTAAATGTGATGTGATATTTAAAATTATTAATAGATTAAAATTTAATAATAATAATTTCAAATTCGATAATAATTTTAAAAGTTACGTCATATCAACGAGTAATGTAAATGAGATTCATTGAATCTAACTTGATATGTCTTTCTACTTCCCCATCATGCTATTAAATAATGCTAGTAAAGTTTTAAATGATATAACATCATAAATATTGTTACATACAATAAAATAAATTGAGGCTGTAAAATAATTTCTATACATTAGTATTAATATATAATGTCATGTTATGATGTTATCTTTGTAGAATTAAACTTAAGACTATAATCATAAGACAATGAAGACAACAATAGAAAATTGGTGCATCGTAACTAAACTAGTGTTATGGTACTCTAAAACTAGTTTATATCAAATGGTATATACAACATTAATATCTTATAAATGTTTTACTTACTTACGTGGTTGATCTAATAGCCTTGAATATATATATATATATATATATATATATATATAATAATAATAATAATAATAAATTAATTAAAAAAGAAAAAAAAAAGATGGAGGGTGAGATAAAAAGGAGATTAAAAGCACCCGTTCTCCCAAAACAGGATATTGTATGTAGTACAAGTATGCAGGCAAAAGGACAGATAGAAGCAGTGATAAATATGATGGGGTCATTGACCCATGCTTCATGCTTGAGCAGTGGGGGAGTTTTCTGGGACGGCGACAATCCATGTGGCTAAAAACTGGACACAACCACACCACGCGGCGACCCTCAGTGGTGTACTAACGACTACACCTGCCATGTGGACCCCCTGTTTTGTCATTTTGTGCTTGCTGTCCACACTTTCCCCGCGTAGCCGCTGATCATCGTCATCATTATCTTCAAATTAAATCTTCCTCCCCTATCATCACTCCATTGATTTTCTTCTGCTATGTCTTATCTTATGACCCCGGGAGTGGGATGCTACCATTTTTTTTATCCCACCAAAATAATACTATTACAAATATCACACATGAGCATTATTTCAAAACAAATTCTATAATAATGAAAGTAACCCAAATACTAAGAATCAAAGCCGATGGATGCCCAATCTCTCCTGGAGCAGATCGAGTAAGCTTTTTTGTGAAGGCTCAAAATCAAGCTTGGGAGAATCTTGAAGCTAGCCTTGTCTCTTAAAGCTACTCATCTTGTTTTGCAAGGAGACTCGCTCGTTATCATATTGGCTTTATGTATCTAATCTGATTGGCAGATTGAACCAATCGTCAGGGATACACTTCTCAATCTGAGTAAATTTTTATCTTGGGAGGCTACAAAGGTGCACAGGCAAGCAAGCTAATGAAAGAGGGTAGGATCAACAACTCTTTTGGGATTTATCCTCGTAGTTCCCCTGTTTTTTCTCTCTCTTTTCTTGTCGTGTGTACTGTGTAGTTTCCCTTTGACCTGTATTGCGAAAAAAACAAAATGCCTTGCAAGAGATGCTGTAGAGCAATCATAATGGAGAAAAACTCCTTCCTCATTATGCCCTTAGACTTTAACTAGGCAACTACCACTCGATTGCGATTAAATTACTCCGTTAGGAATTGATATTAAAATGAATAGAAAAGTAGTCAAGTGTGTGTTGCACATCACTATTTTAAAGTACTTCTTACGATAATTTCTTTCAAATAATTTTTTTTTAAAAAAAGATAAGACTGAAATAAATAAAAAATTGAAAAATATATATATATATATATATATATATAAGAGGGTGCTTGATCACCTTACAAAATGTAAAAATAGGTGGTCGAACATCCTATAATTCAGGGGTTAGCTCAGCAACTCAAAATTCAAAAGGGAGTCATCGAATCACTCCTCATGAATCGTTCGGCCGTCCGTGATTTTTTATTTTATTTTTTTACTTAAACCCCTAAAAGTATCACCACTTTTGTTGCTTGTACCTTAAAAGTTTATAAAGTGACACTAGACTCCACAAACTACCTAACTCTATGTTAGTTATTTTTCATTAATTTAGATGGAACTTGCATCACATGCTGCAAACGACATTTTTCAAACATAATATTCTTAAAAATGCACTTGATTTTTCTCATAAATGTTACATCAAATGATGTATGAAATGCTTAAGAGACTACTTTGGTACATCAAATTATATTTACGAGATGAAATGGCTAAGTATTATTACATATCATGTTATTTATGATGAATGTGATGGAAATTAACGACACTGCTACTGTGGACATTTTAATATATTTGGAGGCAATGCAACACACTACACCATTAGTTAGAGTGTGGCCTTTTCCATCGTTAGCCCTAAGTAAAGCGGGCTAGGCCGATAAGGTCCCGTAGAGAGGGATTGTACGTCCTACTCTAAGGGTTATCTAGAGCTAGTGATACTTAATTGTATGAATACCTTATGTAGGACTAGCTTGAATGAAATGATGACACTTACAAAGGGAGTCACATGTTTTAAGAGAAATATTTGCGAAAGTCGAATTTAAAAAAGAACCGTTGCATAATAAGAACTTCTACTTGGATGATAAAATGCTCAAAGTCACACATGCATTAGTACCAGCTTACTTGTTTATTAAGTCCTAGACTTATGATTTATCTTTTCTACCTATAAAATACCTTCATTTTGGGTAAGAAGTGAAAGAAAGCAAAAAAATTTACTTTTGACGGAATGAAGTCTCAACTTTGTTTCATTGTATATATAGGTAAAGCGTTACAATTGAAATCAAACTAGGAAGATAACTCATTCAACTAGAACTAAGAGAATTAATACAACTAGAGAGCTTTAATACAAAAAGAGATAAACTATATAAAATATATATTCAAGAGTGTTGCATTTGGATGCAACCAAACTGGGGAGAAGAAGAACTTCTTTCTGATTCAATCTCTATATCAGAAACAGAGTATGTATAGGAGTGCAATGCGCTCAAGATGAAAACTAGCCGTTACTAGTGTCCTCAAGCACACTAAAGGATGCGCTCAAACGCACTCTCACTTGCTGTGCTTCAACTACTTCATGTTCCTTAACAAGGACCTCAAGACAAATGTGGCCATTTAACGTTATGATATTTATTTGGTTATCGCTTGAGGACTTATTTCAAGGGTTTACAAGTTGTTCTTGGTAATTAGTACTTTTGGGTAAGCTACAAACTCAACATTTGAGATGTGCTTGTGTATTATAAGGTTTAGCAAATGTCTACTTTATAGTGATGATGTATATAATGTAATTATTCAGCTAATGTGATGATTTTTAGTAAATGTTACAGGTGCTGTTGGTGGAGCTAAGTTATGGTGGTGAGTCACTCAGTGGCAGGACACGTGTGAAGAGGAAGGGGAAGACTCTAGAAGATTGCTCTGCACAGCTGGCATCCCTTATCATTTAAATGCTTTATTTTATTTACCTTGTCATTTTACCTTGTATTTACGCTGCTGTGTTTGTAATATTCCCTCAAGCTGTCATTTGTCGGCTTGTGTGAATAGGTGGAATTCTGTTAGAATCATTTCTAACAGAATGCTGGATATAAGGGCTAGGCTAGAGGGGTAGAAGAGCAGATTTTGGAATATTTATATTACCTGAGTCTATGGAGAGTAACTCTCTCGAAGCAGCTTATTTTTAATATTATTGCACTATGTTTTTTTTTTCTCCATTATCATCTTCAACCTTCCTTCATTTTGCCACAATATCCCCTGTAAATCTGCACTGCCAGTAAACACCCTTTACAGTAAACTATTTGGTTGTAATAATTAATGTTAATAAAATAAAATAAAAAATCATATATATTTCCATGTCTTAATATTATGATTTTGAGGAGTAGAGGTAATTCATATGAACTTATTTACTTAGTAATAGGTTTGGGGAGGCGTACCGAATTAATTACAAACTAATTAATTTTGGGGGCGGTACACCAAATGCTAACAATGTCTTATTTGTAAGAGCACTCACAATGGAGGAGCCAAGTGGCACTTTTATTTAAAATGGCTAATCAAATTTGTAAAAAACACCCCACATTGGATTAACCAAAGAAAAAAAAAAATGCAAAATGAATATTTTATTGGATTAGCCAAAAAAAAAAAAAAATGCTACATATAGGGGCACTCTTCATTGGAGCCATTATATTTCTCTCTCCACATCTCTCTTTTTCCGAAATTTTTTCTTACTATTTCTCTCTCTACATCTTCTTTTTTTTTTTTGTTTTTTTTTTTTTGAAAAGTTGAAAAATGGGATCTTTAGGAAAAATATAGTCCTTATAAAAATATATATATAAAAAATAATATTTAAAATGTATAAATAAAAATATAGCTAATAGGATGTAGGAGGCCTTTAAAAATTAATTAACTAAATTAGATAAAGTGAGTTTTGAAGAACCATTTTATATAAAAATTTGGCTACTCCATTGTAAGTGCTAGGAAGTGGTAAAATAAATGTTCCTTGAAACTCTTTATTCCGATCACAAAAATAAATTTGTAAATTCTAAGTCTGGGCCCTCTGGGGCATAGCGAGATTTTATTTTATTTTTTTTATTTTTTATATTTTATATTTTATTTTATTTTTAACAATTTTTATTATTATTATTATTATTATTATTATTATTATTATTATTATTATTTATTTATTGTACCTATTATAAGCAACGTACATGTTGGGTTAAAGCTGTGATAAACTTTCTTTCCCTTCAATTTGATTGATTTGTTTGAACATTTTTATTTTATTTTAAAGATTTTTGTAATTAATTTATTTTTTCTCCTGTACGTGTTTAAGTTTGTTATAGTAACAATTTTTAAGAGGTAAATACCGTTTTACTATTTGCGGTTTGCAACTTTATCAAAAAGCTATATTGATTTTTAAAATTGTCAATTTTTACTACATGGGTTTTGTTTTATTTACAAGTTATAATTCTTTAATATTGCTGATCATTCTTTTTTTTTTTCAACTCTATCATTTTTAACCTTGCCTTATGTAAATCAAAATCAACTGTTCTTCGTTAGATCACACTGCTCTTTTACGAAGAAGAAATTGACAAATTAAACAATCGATTTATAGGTACCTGAATCATAGGTTACAAAGGGCCTCATCAATAAGAATTCTTGATTCCATCCCTAATGGTACTCTTAGCGGAATTCAATTATAAAAAAATTGAATGACTCCAAACCTATTAAACAAGGATTCGGTTGATGATCTTATCTACATACCAAACTTGCCTAAAGGCTTAAAGGGACCATTTAACAATAATTTATAAATCCTCAACTCATTGTTTATACAAGTTTGATTAGTGTAGAAGAATTAATTAATAATCTTCCTGTCCATAATTAATTTATAATAAGATATGAAGAAAGCATTTATGAGTTGCATATGATGTAGTGTAATCTCAGAGCTTTAAAGGGGGAGAGAGGCGTTTGGTCCGACAAGATAAAAAGATAAGGTCATAAGGGTCAGGCCCCCTCTCTTTTTTTAAACATCCAAAAAGAGCCAAAAAGACAAAACAAGCTGAGCTTTGAAAAGTCAGAAATGGGTTTCAAAGGGGAAAACGGACTCTCCTAATCGTAAGGGGCAAAGGCTAGGGTCGTTATAATCCACTAGCGTACTCGTGGCAGTGACAGATTGAGACATGTCAATAGGTCCCACTTGGGGGCCCTGATTATTCCACGTGGCGCAAATCTGTCACTTGCCTTTACGACTTGAAGGACGAGATCGTCGGCGAGATTGAATATCAAATCTATTAGTGGAAAATTAGATACAGAGAAAAATGAAAAATGAAAAAAAATAAAAAGAGGGTTTTATTTTTTTTATTTTTTTATTATTTTGTTTTTTAATTTTTGACCACGAGAGCCGACTTTTTGGGCTTATAAAATGGTGCGAGCGACGGTTACGTTTTACTCGATCTTTCACGAGTCTCTCTCTCATTCTTTTTGTTGTTCCGTTAGCTTCCTTTAGTTTCTTTAAATCAGTCTATTTTCTGTTTGGCTCCCGGGAAAAAAACTCTCGCCGTTTCCATCTTTCAAAGTTTTTTCTGAAGGTTCTTGTTGCACGCGCATATATATATATATTTATATATATACGTACGTACGCATATAATATATACAAAGCAAGACCAGGTGGAGGGCTGAGAGAGAGGCTTTGGAGAGGGAGAGAATGGAGGGTAGGAAGCAAGCGACGTCGTATTCTTCTTCGTCTTCCTTGACTTCTGAGCTTTTTGGGTCCAAAGAGTCGTCGTCCAACTCTGGGATTTTCGGGTCTATATTTGCGCCTTCGTCCAAGGTGCTGCTCGTCTCTGTTCACTGTTTCTTTGTGCTAATTTATTGAGTTTATATGATAGAAATCTGTGATTTTTCAATTCAATTTTGATTGCTCTGCTTTAGTTTACGTTCTTTTCTTTTCTGCATTTCATGGAAGGCTAAACGGAGTTGCATAAAGAACTTTGAATGAATAGCTATTTATGCTCTGTATATTACTTTTCTGTAAGGTTTGCTAAATTGGGTGAATGTTTTTTTGGTCTTTGGATTAATGCAAGTCATCGAAAGAAATGAATAAAATAGATAAAATTGTGTCTCAAGATTAGTATTTTTTTTTGTCTTGGTACAGGTGTTAGGCAGGGAGGCCCGGCACTCTGAGGTGACTGGAAGAAAGCAGGATTCAAAGATTGAGTCATGGCAGACAAAACCTGGAGCAGGTACAATGTCAAATTGTATCTAAAATCGTACAATCTGAGTGTATTTTTGTGTAAATATTAACAGTTTTTTTGTTATTTCAAGTTATGGGGTTTCTTTTCACCCTTTTTTAATTTTTGGTTCCATTTGATCAAGAAATCCTAAATGAAAATCTTTTTTAGGTATCCTCAAGTTTAGGTCTTTAATACTATTTCGTTTAATTCAAAAGATATTTATTCAAATGGTTCTTTTACGGATAAATATAGGCCTAAAATTTGTTTTCCCTGTGGTAGATTTAACATGAGTTCTGGTTTAAAAACCAAAGTTTGCAGATTTAAAGAAATATTAATCCAAATAAGAAATTTTGGATTGAAATTTCTCAGAAATTGCCTGAATTCTCAAATTCGTGTCCAGAAATCGACTCCCTGATTGAAATTTTGTTGTCTCTGCAGATGATCCCTATAAAAGCATTGACGGCGAAAGTCAGAGCATGCCAAATAGAGACATGAGTTCCATTTATCAGGAACAAAGAGTACAACCGTGTCATCTCAGTTCATCAATCTATTACGGGGGCCAAGAAACCTATTCTCATCCCCAGAGTACCCAGAGCTCTGTGGTGAGTGTACATTTATATATATATATATCAAACACTTTTGAGCATCTTTCTTGAAGAAAGATTCGCAAGCCTATTAAAGCATGGTTTAGTTTTTGGAACATCTTTTATTGGACATAACTGAGTCTTTTTTTTTTTTTTTTTTTTTTTTAGCACTTCTAAGATCAGATTGTAGTAAAAAATAGATCTTGTCCATCAAAAATAATCTTGGTGCTCATTTATTGAGTCGAATTGTTTCATCCATTGGGTACTTGGGCAAAATCCCTGTTTGGAATTAATATTTGTTTGCAGTACTGGCAAGGAACAGTTATTTTAGTTTAGAAAATCGTCTGGACTTTGAGAGCATGTTCTGTGCCGCAGTCATTGTAGTCCGCAGAGGAAACTGCACAACATCATTAAATTTGTTTTTTTTCCTCAATTTTAATTTTAAGTTTTAAAAAAGTTCTGAAATGTGCTAAAATTTGTGAATTTCTCAGTATAAGAAAGATGGGGGAGAAGATGATTCAGGGAGTGCTTCAAGGGGGAACTGGTGGCAAGGTATGACATTATCTTCTATGGCATATGGGTGCATGAGTAGGCATTATGAGCATGATTTCACTGTACTAAACTTTTTTTTTTTGGTCTTTCTATTTGCAGGGTCTCTCTATTATTAAGAGCTCATTTTGCCTAGGCATATACTCACCAAGGTACAAGTCTGCTCCATATTCATTGGCACTTGAGCTCCCATCATGGATATTTTCTAGGATTTATTCATTGATCTGGCTGTTTTGCTTATTGTGTTCTCTCGCTCTACTCATAGCTCAAAGAATTTGGCAGAACTTTTGTTTCTAAAACTGGAAATTGCCCTCTGTACTTCTGATAATATTGGTCCTTCCTACAAGTTCCTTTAGTTTTGTTGGAATGATAAAGTCGAATCGAGAAATAAGGGTTTATCATTAAGAGGGTTGAAAGCAACCAAGAAATGTTTAGAAGCTGTTGGAGCATAAATGGAAAACAAGTAGCATGTATATGACAACATGTTTCAACTAGAAAAGTTTTTCTTTCCTGCTCGAAGACAAAAATTCCAATTGATTTTTTGAGTGTCCTATATTTTCCACTAATGTTGAAGTTGATTTTGAGTGTTCTTTTGCAGGTATATAGAACATAGGGTAGCAGCATAAATCTACCTTCTGTTATATGGAAGATAGATGATAGAAGGCAGATCTTTGTGACAGCTAGCTGTTTGTTGCCTCCAGCAGCTAAACAACAAAATCTTTACTTTGAACCTATCGCGCTAGATGCAACTAGTTATTCTCTATTTTTACTGCAACAGATTCTGAACTTGGTCTTTCTACTGTAAAGGATAATTGTTCTGGGGAGACTTCTTCATTTTCTATGATCCAGCTACTTTAATGTAGTTGAAGCTTCGAGCATGTAGTCACTTTTGTTATCCTTATTGTATGGTTGAACTTGTTTCTTGCTTTATTTCGGCTTTGTACAAGTGGGTGGAGTTTTGTTTTAAGCTTCTCCTCCTTTTACATCTGTGGTTGAAATTCCCATGCATCATGACTGGTAGTTAAGAGATATCGTTTTATCATAAAGTGATTTCGGATGATAACGGTTCTAACTTTTTCAAGGGATAACGTAAATGATCCTCCTTGAGATTGTGACACAAATACAGGCACCCTACAGTCACCTTGCCTTCACTCTCGTATGGACTTGGATATTATTTATGTACGTATAACCACCCTATAATAAATCATCATGCTCATCTCTTGTTGTATTTCATCACTTTGTTGAATGAGCTACATCTTTTCTATGTTTTCTTGCATCGGATAATAATAGGCGTCATTCTCGTATTTACTTAAAATTATTGAATTTAAATTTAACTGTAATTTTAAAAGTTATATTAATTTTAAGTGGATATAAAGAAAAAACAAATGTAATATCTATCATTACTCTTCTCACTTAATTTCCGAAATATCTTTAAAACATCTAACATTTTTTGTAGTGCGTTTTATTAAAGAGTAATTAATACTAGAAATTAAAAGTTTTTATTCCACTATTATCCTACAATGGTTTGGACGGTAATATCAACAATGTGGAATAAAAAAAGTTTCTAACATTACTCTTCATTAAATCTCTACATCTGTCCTCAAATTATTTCCCATTTTGCCACTTGATGCCCCTAGTTGCTGGACTTATACATTGGATGCTAAGAGAAATGATATATACTATAGTTTTGTCTTATTTTTATTTAAGATGTAACATTATTATTTTTTGTTTACTTTCACTTCATGAGGTCCACCTTCGAATTAGCCTTTATTTTTTTAAAATAAAAAAATTAAATGGCCAATCGAGATTTCCACATCATTGAGGTATTACTCAATTATTAAATGTTAACGAAAACGAGTCAAACACGCAATCCATATTCCTTAAACAGTCAAAACCTTTTAGTTCATGATACTCTGTGCAACTACTTCCCTTACCTCCGAAGTTGGATTTTTGTTAAGGGCCACGTACGCTAAATGTTAAATCACGCTTCAAATGGGTGGCCCAGTGAACACAACCCAGCTTGCAATCCTGTTCAACACTTGTCTTCCCAACTGTCGTTTTTATTTGTCATGTGAGCCCAAGATTTTGATTCGAGTTTCCTTCCCTATCCCAACACATCTGACCCACCGACTCACGCAGTCCTTATCCATGAGGGGTAGGGGGGGATGCTTTTTGGTGCTCGTTAAAAACAGATTTTAGTTTCCAGACAAAGATTCTGCGGCCACATATATATATATATATATATATATATATTTGGAAAAGTCATATAAAAGAAAAGTGACTTTGAATTTAGGATGAGTGTCTCTGCTATGTTTTCTTCTTTGAATTTCTGCCATTTTCCTTTATAAACAGGGCATGCAACTTCTTTGAATTGACAACTGATAACTAAAGATAATTCTAAAAGCATATATATAATATATTATATATGGAGCCTGAAGGCATACAATCTGCTGGCTTTTATTGCCTAAATATACAAGCTGAAACTACAGCCACCACTACCAGCTCTTTATGCCCTAGTCCATGGCCTTCAGCACCTTATGTTCCATCAATTCAAGGCAGTGTGTAAGCTGCAATATTAGCAGTAGTGGTTTTAGAAATCATCAGATAAAAAAGAAAGAAAGAAAGAAAGAAAAAAAAAAAAACATTTGGGAGTTAATTCAATAATAGATTTTTAGTGTAAATTATATGACAGTCAACTAGACTCACGTCCACACTTGTACCCAACTGGGCGATTAGGAATGTTGCAGCGCTTGGGGATGGTGATAGCAATCTCAGGCTTGACTCCCGAGCTTTTGGCGGTGTCAGAAAGCAGGACAGCACATAGACAACTTGGGTTTTGGCCTATTCTCTTCACCTGGAGGCAGCAACTGTCAGGAACATCTGCTTTCGCATCTTGTGCCGCCGTTGAACAAGGAGCAAGCTTCAAAGCCTCATTGTCTGGAGTAGATTTTCCACATGCGCTTGCCCCATCAATCCTTTCAACCCCAGCAATGCCGACAATCAGCAGCAATCCCAGAAGGCAGATTAACTTATTCATCATTGGAGCCTCCAATATTCCTATATCTCACAATGCAGCAATCCTTTCCCCCCAACGACAGCTTTTTATACTACAATTCGAGCTAAAAAAGTGCTCCCTCCAATCACCCACTTCGTCCTAATGGAGCTTGCACTAAAACATAGAGAGTTTTCTTATTGCATTATATACTTCTTTGTAGTCCAATCAAGGTTGGTGTCTCCACTCTCCAATATCATCACTACCATCCCTTCTACTCAATCCTTCCAGATGCCACCATTAATGATAGTGGATGAACTGGAAAGGCTTAGAATCGACCACCTTTCATATCGAGTCCCTAATCTCCGATAATTGCAATATTAAGCCTGCTTACTTTATTTATAGCAATCCTATAAAGAATGTGGCAAATCCTAATACATTTACCATTAAGCATTTTCTATTTTTATCCTTTCATATATAATCCTACTGACTTGGGCATTGAAATGTTCTTGTCTTTGTTTTGCAGGTACGTACTCTACTCTTGACTGGATTAATGGAAGACGGTCGACTGTAATTTTACTGCAATAATAAACGTAGCCAAAAGGTCCCAAACTCTTGCAAAATGGTAAATAGTATGAAACCAAAAAGGTTTTGCGACGAATGCCTCTGGTCTACCCCATCAAGCACCATAAAAATGCCACTACTTTACAGTTTTTAATTATGTTTCACCAGTGCTGTCTATTCTTCCACCAACTCCACTAAGATCAGTATAATTGAGAATTTGAGACATCTGACTTCAATGGGTTAAAAAAACCCACACACGTATTTCGTTGATTCTATGTCAGAATAGTTACGAGGAATCGTGTGTCAAATGCCGGGCATCATGGGCAATTCATTAAGGATTTCCTTAATAAGAAAATTATCAAATTTCAAAATACAGTTGATGCAAATTAATATTATGGCTAAGCAACTCGATTCACAATATCCCGCAAATAACGATTATAAAGTACGAGGTCAGTGAGGATTCCCTGAAATTAGGAGTTCCAATTAAATTTAAATAGCTTGCAATGAACAGGTTTTTGTCGGAGAGCCTAATCTTGTGCATCTTCAACTAATTAAATTAAGAGATAATTAAAGATTAAAGTTGTAGCCATCTACTAACCATCTGATACGAACAAAACGGGTTATCGGATTTGAGAAACCAACCGGTCAATTTGAATCAAGCTAAGCAACAGCAAACGACGGGGGACCAACACTAAAGAAATGTTGACATTTTAATTTTAAAAAAATGGTTTCGCCGTTGCCGGGGATCGAACCCGGGTCACCCGCGTGACAGGCGGGAATACTTACCACTATACTACAACGACCTTGTTTGTTAAATTTATATTAAGCATTATTAAAATTATAAGACATCTTATGAGATCTCACT
Source organism: Corylus avellana (assembly GCF_901000735.1). Taxonomy (NCBI): domain Eukaryota; kingdom Viridiplantae; phylum Streptophyta; class Magnoliopsida; order Fagales; family Betulaceae; genus Corylus; species Corylus avellana. The sequence goes on from NC_081549.1 coordinate 20,195,225, forward strand.
CTGGCTGGTTATGAGGACGGGTTAGATATGCTATCTCTTTGGGTTAGTCGAAATGGGCTGTAGCCAGTCCGCTCATTTGCAGCTGCGCAAGTAATTGGGCTGGTTGGTTTTAATGGTAGAATGGGCTTCCAGAGATGGTCTGCAATTGGCCGAAGATAAGGGAATAAGCCCAAGCATGTCTCAATCTTAGGCTTTTCTTTTGCTTTAAATATTGTAAACCGTTGATTCAGACAGAGCAAGGATTTTTACCTCGTGGAGCCTTGTTCTCCCAAAACAAATCATAAAGTCACTACATTTCCTTCTCTCTCTTCTGAGTGTTTTAGCCTTTAGGTAGCCACAGCCAACGAGGTGGACAAAGTTTTCATTAAATTGGGTCGGAAGAATTTCGTTCGACCTATTCTATAAAAGTGATGTGTTACTTTTTTTAATAACATAGGAGATGCATATTAAGTTTATTCTAACTTTGTACCTACTATTAAAAAAACATGTGCATCTTACATGTTTAAGGAACACATGCCATTTTTATAAACTAAGTTGGAGAAAATTCCTCCATCTCAATTTGGATGAAAACTTTATCACAACCAAATAGTTGATAAGGTTGGCCTAAGGGTGTTTAAATAGACTAAATCTCACGTGTGCATGTCTTTGATGTATAAAAATCGCAAATTACTTAACATAAAAGAAAGGTAATCAATCACTAGGGTTTCTACACACTTAGTGATCGATCAAAGCACTAGGGTTGATCGATCACCTCCGGATGGTAATCGATCACTCAGGCCCCAAAATGAACCAAGTATTAAGCCAGGTTTGTTTTCCATATTTGTCAGCCAATCTCCCTCCACTCTCAATCGAAGAATTGAGAGATGCGTATCTAAAAAGAGAGTTTTTTTTTTTTTTTTTTTGGGGGGGGTAGAAGGCCCAAGGATAATCTTTCCATGACTTCAAAATTGTTTGAGAAGCATATGACTCATATTAGGTTGCTGGAGTCTTCTGTTGTATTGAGTTGGTGGGAGTTCTATATCTTTGTGTAAATTGTTTGTGAGTATTATTAGTATTGCCATATATTGTTGTGCGCTCATTTGTGTTAATCATAATATTCCTAGTGTTGTGATGCGAGACGTTGTTAGTCTCAGTGGGCTTCATGTGAATATGTAGTTATAAGTACTTGTTATATGTTATGCATCATCTTGCTGTATTCTTAACTTGTTACTTATAAACACATTTGTATCCGATTGTGTTTTAAAGTGCTTGTTTGCTTTTGTTTTATGGTTGAATAACTTATGTTGTCCAAAATAAGAGATTGTTGTATTTTATTTCTTTTGGGCTAGCCTAGTCATTTGGCCCATTTGTAGACACTTGACGAAGCCCATATTTTCACCCTATATATAAATAGAATTAGCCCATTTATTTGTGTATTTACGGAAGAGAGTATCATCTCCTCCCACACACAACACTCTGCCTTTGTTTTAGTCATCAACGCACGAAGGCATCCAATGGAGGGCTCATCTTCACAAAGTCGAGGTACTTTCTCTGTTTCTCAATAATTATTTTGCACATTCATTATCGTTTAAATTCTAACATGGTCCTTGAGAAAACACCATAATTGAGAAAACATTAATTAAAACACCTCTCTTGCAGGCTTGCAGCTGTACTTATGAGTGAAGTCAACGCTTTACGCTTACAATTGAAAGTGTTTAATTTAATAGATGCATAATATGGGCATTTGGTCTAGTGGTATGATTCTCGCTTAGGGTGCGAGAGGTCCCGAGTTCAATTCTCGGAATGCCCCATGTTTTTCTATTTTGAGTACTGAGCTTCAGGCCAAAAGTAGAATTAATTCTCTTTCTCAGTGACAAATTGACAGTTTTAATCAATCTTGGACTGCAACACCTGATCACATTTTGTGTGTGTTTTGAGTTATCTGTGAATATTTTTATTTTGAAAGAGAAAATGAAAATGCTTTAACAAACAAATGCTTTTAGAGTCTGTGAACAACTGTCAAAGACAAAGTTAGAAACCGAACTTTCTCGTTTTTATGTTTACCAAAAGCACAATTTGAACAACAAAAACCTCTGCAAGCATGGGAGACCTGCAAAAGTTCGATGACTAATTAGAAAAACCAAGACCAACATGATGTATATTATGTCTGTCTACTACGTACATTTTCTAGACATCTATATCGGGAGGTGTCACTATGAATTTATGTTGATTGATTTACAAGAGATATAATTGAGTGTTCATCTATTCCACCCAAGTGAGTATATAGATCAGTGGTTTCTTTTCTGTTTACATTCCCAGTTCAAGCCTGGTCAATGGGAAACAAACTCAAAAGCTATAGAATTAAAGAATGCTCGTGAGAAACATGAAGCATTCAACTCATCACTGTTACAGACATCTCGTTACAACAAGAACTAAAGAACATGATAAACCTTCCCAGTATCATATACACCTTCTTGTCTACCCAAAAAAAAAAAAAAACATTCATAAAAAGAGCTGGCTTACAATACCAACACTCAAGAGAACGAGTTCGAAAGGTCCAACTCAAGGTTTATTATTCTTCCACAATTGAGGCCTTTACTGGCGAGCTTACAGCTTTTCTGGTACAGTCTGCAGACTCTATTCCAGTTTGAGATGCTAGTGCTTCTAGTATTGTGTTTGATCTTCTATCCAACCTCTCAATAGGATTGTCACAGTCCTTTTTATTCGTATCAATACTAAGGTAATCTGTTAGAACCTTTTTCACGCCTATCCCGCGATGTGGAATCTTGCTGCTAGTGACGAATGGCGATCTGTCTCCATTTGCAGGGCTAACTCGCTGTGACGGTGAAAAGCTTGGTGTGGTGAAAGCTGTTTTATATGGAGTGCTTGAGACAGGCACTGAAAATGATACCGGAACGCTCTTGTGAGCAATCGCACCGACTTTAGAGAGTGATGAGAATTGGTCTGAATGCTTGGTCAAGTCATCCACGTATAGTAGATCGTCGATACGTGCTATAATATTGAAGGCCAGGCTCTCCAACACTCTTGAGTAGCTCTCAAGAATTGATTTCCCAACGTCCTAGATATCAGAATAAATTTGATCAGTTCAGTGTCAAATTGAAATTAAAAGACATTAATACCACATTTTTCTAACTGGGAAGGAAAATATTAGAACCTTGTTATATTGGATTTTGCTCATATCTAAGGTTGTCTGTGGGAGACCAGGGAATCGCTGCTTCAGGCATAGCAGTAGGCTTTCGGCTCTTTCTGCAAGCAATTCCCTTTTTTCTGCATCAACCATCAGCTCCTTTACCATTTCCCATGATGACTTTGAATTGGATCGGGTTGTATTATTGGCAGGTTTTGAGTTGGTTCTTTTGCGAAACACAAAGATTGAGGCCTCTACTCGGTTGGCAATCTCTATAGCTTGATGTTCAGAAGATAAATCAAGGCAATCAAGCAGACAGTCAGGATAAAATTGGTCCGATGATATATATCGATAGATAAGATCTCCCAAGCTGGCTCTTCCATTCTGAAACCAAGTAGAAACAACAATTCAACAACCATGTTTCTTTCAAAAGTGTACAACTAGAATATATTTGGGTTTTATACCTTCGGAAGAGCTTCCATATATGATTCATGGACTTCCATATCAGCTAAAGAAATACTGTTGATTGCCATGGCAGCTTTTAAGATTTGGTTCGTACCATCGCGCTTGTGCTGCAACTGCTTTCTTGAATCTTCATGGAGGCCACCAGGAGGAACTCGGGGCACAGGCAACCACCACTTCTCCTCTTGGCGCTGAAGTGCTCTTCGGAAAGAGGATGAACCATCAGCATCTGGAGCCACAATCCCTTGGTCAACATACCAGAACTCTGTATTGATGAAACTATCCAACACTTCCTGCAGAATGGACTTAAATTCAGAATGACCTCTTGAAACTGGATGCATTTCACAAAGTAAAAAGTTCTGGAGAGTCTTACAAGAAGCATGTTATCCAATTTACGCAGTGCTGGGAGATTCACGTAAAGATCAGAGCGGGGTCGGCAAGTCATGACCTGAATTACAATACGAAAAAACAAGTCAATTCACTCTTGCTTTAGTTTGCACTACATATTTAACAATGAGGATTTATGTGGTCCTAAAAACAGACAGGTTAAGATTTTATTTAAACATCTCTCCCATGGGAATTTAATGCACCATTGTTGATTTACATTTGAAGCAACACATCCACTATTTGCAATGCAGCTAAAAAGGAGAAGAAGTGGAGCCAAAACTATAGAATTTGAATTCCCAAAATGCCTCAAACTCAAATTGTTGACCTTCTTTTGAGAGGTTGACTAGCATATACAGGAGTTAACATGATGGGGCCACTTTGTTTCTATGGGACATTCAGACTTGCCCACAAAGCAGTAGCCAATTAATTTGCAAATGCATCTAGCATGAGTACTTAGAAATGATTCTGCCTTGCAATATGATGGCAGGACCAAAAAAGATTAGATAGCCATAAAAATCCACAAAGGAATTAGATTGTACCTCGAGTTTGCTTCCATCTGGAAATGTCTGCAAACTAGGTATCAACTCGACAATGTAATCACTAACACATAGAAGCCAATCCATCTCCCTTCGCCACATTGCTTTCTTCTCAGGAGCTAAAGGTTCCAACCTCCAAAGCTGCCCAAATAGAGTGGCTGCAAAATTAACCGGAGAATTAGAAATCCAATGCAATGGTAGTTATATTCAAACCACAACTAACTTCCCACAGAAATGCGCTGCAAATCAATGTAGCAAGAATTAGAAACAATCAGAAAGATGACGTACCACAAAGATTGGTAATGGCATTTGAAATAGCCAATGCCGTGGAAACCCCATTTCCACAACCCGACATATCTTCTCCAAGCAACAATTTTGAAAACCTTTCCTTCATCAACTCAATCTCTATCATCCCAAAAACCAAAATCAGATCACGGTAAATATCGTTTCAACAATTTTGTTTGTTTGTGACTGTATGTGTGTTGCAGGGCGGAGAGAGTGAGAGAGAGAGAGAGAGAGAGAGAGCAAAAACCTGGTATTGCTGAAACTTGTTTCTTTAATTTTCTATCACCCAAGTGCGGTTTTTCTTCATCCTCAGCACCATTAGTACTCGCGCAGTCTTGTATCTCAGCTTTCTGAATAGGCCAACCCAATGAAGGTGGCGAAGATGACTCGGAGCTACTGTGACTCTGTTCTTCATGCCCTGTCGTCTCAGATGTCAAAAAATCAGAGCTTGAATTGCTCTCGCGGCGCGCTTCTTCAATCAAATCCCCAAATGTTTCAATCTGACCCCCATTTTCCTCATTCCTATCTTCAATGCCATCATTCCTTTCAATCAAACCCTCCATTGCAGCTTTCCCTTCTTCCAGAAAAATAGGCGAAGCACAAAAAACAGAGTTGTTGTTCACTACCATCCCATCATTCCGAAACCCTCTCAAGCAAAACCCTTTTGAGAAACTAACTCTGCAATAGAAATTCCGAAGAGACTTGGCTACCCAAAACCTTAAAACGCAAAACGGGTTCGGGTTACCAAAGCTCCTGAGCCTCACCAATGGCAGACAAAGCTTGAGCTGCTGATGTTGTTGTTGTTGTTGTTGTTGGGTTCCTTCTCTTTCTTGTTGGTGATTGAAAGCTCTACCCATAAGGCTGCAACCATGTCTGACAGTGAAGGGATGAAAAAGGATACAGAGAGAGACTGGGGGATATTTTTCTTGCGGAGGAGCTTTGCACTTTGTTGTATACTTATATGTGAAGGTTGAAGCTTGTCATGATTACTGAAGCTTGCTCAAGCACATGATGTGAAAGAGACGCGAAGAGGCTCTTCTTTCATCCAATTACATTTAAGAACCCTCTCTAAACTCCACCATTTTTACCCTGTTTTTTAAACTATACAACTATACAAGAAACTGCCAGCGGCTCTCCCTCTCTTGTACCAATCGCTTTGCTTTGGTTTGCTTAAACAATGCCTTTTAAAATGTATTAATTATGCTAATGTCGTTTGAAAAATAGAATAAACAAATGTCATGGGAATCGTGTAAGCGACGGATCTGTCAATGATGTCTACCAATTTTAATCTCCACGACATTCATAACCTATTAAGAAGCTCTTGATAGAGAGTTAAATAACTAGATTACCCTTACCTCCACTTCACCAAACCACTCTTGATGACCATTGCATTATCTTGCTTAGGCTTATTATGGTCTTTACAATTTACCATGCTTCCGCTCCACTTTGTCTGTCATTATGTATTTTGCAAGTCATCTTTACTTTACTTAATGTAAAAACAAAGCATGGAAATTTGAGCCTCCTCCTTTTATTTACTCTTTCTTTTCTTTTCTTTTCTTTTTCTTTTCTGAGCTTTTTTATACTTCATTTGCTTAATAGGAAGAAAACATGAACATGGGGTTTTGAATTTTTGAAGGGTGGAAGCAAATCTTTGTTACAAAACAGAATGTTTATTTATTATTTTTTTACTTTTTTGTTCAGGGTACGACATAAGAATCGCAGGCCAGTTTGGTGAATTGAGAGGTAAAATGGATACAAGATAAAATGAGGAAACTACACTAAGTTCTCAATTTACCATTCAACTTGTAATGCTCACCTCAATCTTTCAATTTGTTTAACGTTTTATACCACTCTGTTAATTTTTTTTTTTGTTAATGTGACCCACATGTGATGTAAAATGTTCATTATAACTTCATAAAATTTATAAAAATATTAATTAAAAAAAGAAAAAAGAAATCGCTCGAAGGTGGTCCATGTCCAGACCAACAGTGAAGAGTGTGTGAGCCTTTTTTTATTTTTTATTTTATTTATTACCATCCCTTGGGACATCATATAAGTATGTTACATTTAGCACAAAGGAAATTCTAACTTTTCATTATACCCCTCTTTACCTTCTTTTATTTTTTATTTTTCCCTCCCCTTGTTGGTTCAGCCCCGTGGCCCATAGTTTAAATTAGGAAAAATTATAGTTTATCCTTCTAAAGTTGACAGCGTTTTTCAATTCGAATATCAAAGTTTTAATTTTTGCAATTCACCCCGACAAAGTTCCAACTTTTTTCAATTCGACCAATATTATTCCAAAATTTCCATATTGCCCATGATTTTTTTAAAATTTATTTTTTATGAAAAAATAAATAAATTTAGGGGGTGCAAAAATGGCTAGAAGGCCAAAGGGATGGCTCCTGGATTTTTTTTAAAATTTTTTTTTTATAAAAAATAAAAATTAAAAATTAGGGACAATATGGAAAGTTTTGGATACAATTAGTCAAATTGCAAAAATTTGGAACTTTGGGGGATGAATTGCAGAAATTGAAACTTTGGTATTCGAATTGAAAAACGCTATCAACTTTGGGAGGGTAAACTGTAATTTTCCCTTTAAATTAAGGATGCTTCCCAAGCACAAAAGAGAGAGGGAAAAAAAAAACCCACTTTAAGAATTCTTGAATTGCAGTTACTTCCATCACCATTCCCAGCTCAAAAAGGAATGATGAGGAGAATGAGAGTTGTAGTTGGGATTTCATAATAATAGCCTCTCTACTTGGCACCCTCTATTTTGTTGTAACTTTCCTTGCAAGGCTTTTGTTTTACCCAAAAGCTCTCTGGTAGACCGGTTCCACTTAAAAACATGATGATGTTGCCGGTTGTTCCAACTGAAAACACAAAGAAAGCCTCCCTCCAACGGCTGCATGCCAACTTGTTTGCTGATGTGGACTTGTGATTTGAAAAACCTTAGAGGGAAGGAAAGGGTCCCCAACATTCATCCTGCCCTCTTCGTTTTTGTTATTAAAGCCAGCCATTGCATTTGCATTACTGCTGATTTATTAAAGCCCCGCTCCATTTCAATTTTTGAATATTGCTGAGAGGCTTGAAAGACAAGGAGAGGCCGGCCCCTTTCCCCTTTCTTGCAAATAACATGTAAATTGTGTTTGGGAATTCAATGGGGTTGTTTCAACCTCTGCAATGGCGTGACAGAAGTAAATGAGAATTTCAGGAATCAACTCCTGTGTTTTGAAATTTGAATATCAGCTGAGACAACTGAAATTTTTTGAGGCTACCCATGAAAAAATTTGTAGCATTTTCACTTTGGCATTTTTCCGCCTAACATTCCAGCCACTTTTATAGTAATTTGAATGTTCAGATAGAAATTTTAGCAATTCAAACAATAAATGTGAGAGAATTATCTATAGGGCCCATCTCTCCAAATAGAACTCGAACATGTAGTCTCTCTGTTAGACTCTTTTATATTTGCTGTCATATTATTAGCAATTTGAACAAAAAATAACTAGAAATTCACCTATATTAAGACTATTTCATATTTGTTGTCCATGTTACTAGCAATCTGAACAACAAATAACTAGAAATTCAAATCTAAATGTTAAAGTATTCTCTTTGTGGATGATGACATCCATTTAGAGGTTGGTTATGGAATTTTGTATGAATGTTTCCCCTACACCCAATTTGACATGCATGATAATTCTAAGCCCAGCTATATATATCTATCAAGAAAGAGTAGAGTAGAGTAGAGTAACATTTTTATCTTCATGCTCTTTATGACTTTTTTTTTTTTTTGAAATTACTCTTTATGAAAATCACTATTAATGTGAGAGTTAAAATGTGTTATTAACATTATTGGAAAGGGTAGTCGGCATTCTTCGTTTAAGAACCGGGATGGGCCGCAAATGGGCCAACATGGAGGGCCTGCTTTTAGATGGTAAAGGAACTGGGCCAGGTGGGTCGCGAATCAAGAACACGTTCATGTATTAATATATTGACCAAAAGAAAAATAAAAAATCCACTACGTACAGCCACAGGGGTTAGGATGGTAGTGGTGGGTCTATAAAAGGGCATCAGACCCAAAAGAGGTAAGCACCTGAAAAGTTGAAGTGCAAGATAGTTAACAGGAAGTGACAATATATGGCGGAAGAAGTAGAGGTGCATGGTGCGTGGGCAAGCCCTTATAGTCGCAGAGTAGAGGTAGCTCTGAAACTGAAAGGAGTTAAATACAAATATATTGAAGAAGATCTGAACAATAAGAGTCCTTCGCAGCTTCGCTTCTCAAATACAACCCCGTTCATAAGAAGATTCTCATCCTCGTGCACAGCGGAAAGCCTATTGTGGAGTTCGATGTTATTCTTGAATACATCGAAGGACATGGCAAGGATATCCCTTGTTGCCCGAAGATCCTTATGAGAGAGCCAGAGCACGTTTCTGGCGCAAGTTCATAGACACCCAGGTAGTTTATCTTTCTCTTTAACTTCTTTAATTAACTTGTAATATTTGTTTTGTACGTTAACTATTAGAATATTAAGTAAATTAGTATATTTACCTTTTTCTATTGATTTAAGATTTTGTACTACAGTACTAAAACTTGTCCACGGTACTATATTAAATTGTTATTATTGCTAGAAATTATATTTTTATCATATGACTATTTTACAATGTTGATATGACAGTCATAACTAACTTTTGAACTAGTCTTTATTAAAAAGAAAAAAAATTCAAAGATTGAATGAGACAATCATATTAGCATTTTAAGATAATTCACTATTTATCTTAAAAAAAATTAAGCTGATAAAGATTATATACACGTACATATATACATTCTTGAATGGCAAATTAAGTCTACCATAGTCATCACCACAACTCAGATTGACTATCTATTAGTGTCCTTGTATAGACAAACGTTATATAATTAATCGACCAATAGAAATGGAGAAAAAGGTGCAACTCACACTTAATTTTGAGTTTCTCTTTTTCTTTTTTAGTGCCCGCCGGCGTTACTGAAAGCTTTTTGGGGCGAAGAGAACGGATGTGAGAAGGCTTTGGAAGAAGCATATGAGCTTCTAAAGTTTCTAGAGGAAGAGCTCAAGGAAAAGAAGTTCTTTGGAGGAGAGCGTATTGGAATGGTAGACATTGTCGCCAACGTCATAGGCTTCTGGATTGGAGCTTTTTAAGAAGGAACGGGGATAGAGTTGTTGATAGTAGATAACTTTGCAATTGGGTGGAGTAGTGTTATCAAGGAAAATCTTCCTCCCAAAGACAAACTAATTCCCTTTCTTAAGAAGTCCTAAGAAAGGCAGACTTTCGTAAGAAATTAAACAAACCTCCTTTTTTTTCTTTTTTGGGTTTTTCTCCTTGAAATCTATGCCAACTTTAAACCTAGTTTATATTTAAAACTCTGATTTTCAAAATAGTAACACTTGGTATTTGACAAATCAGATAATCAAAAGCCATTAAACAATTCAACTTAGGGTCTGTTTGTGATTGCGTTTGAAATGCTTAAAAGTGCTTTTAACACTTAAAAAGTCCATTTAAAGAAAAAAAAATGTACTCGTTTGGTAAACAAATTTAAAAGTGTTTTTAAGGGTCTAAAAAGCCTAAAAATGGCCAAAAAACACTTTTGGCAAAAGCTTAAAAATGAGGTTTTTGCCCAAAAGCTCTATTTCTCAAACGCAATCCCAAACATACTCTTATTGTGATTTGAGATTTCTTTCTTATTTCATCTTACTTCGAGCCTTCAAACATCCAAATCAATTTTTTCTTACTCTTTTGTAAAAGTTTCAGATATATAATCATATTTTTATATTGATTAAGCTTTTTAATATTTGGTGCTCTTTTAAATTAATTGTTTATGAACATTTATAGATTTTGTTTCATGTTTTAATTGTATGATGTATAAAATGGTAGTTACTAGAAATTATGGAAAACAACAATAATTTTATTGAGCTTCAATTAAATTCTAATCGAACTAATGTCGAGGTAGATTTTAAGAATCTGCCCGTAGTCCTTGCTTTAAAAAAATAAAAAATAAAAAAAAATAAAATCTTAACTTGTTAACCATGATTTTTCACAAATTTGAAAAAGCATATTGTCGTTTTAATCCAACATGGTTCAAATAATATGTTGATGGGTTGGGACACAACATTTCGGAAGTTATATTTATATCTTTTAAACAATAATTAAATTTTATTGAATTATTTATTAATTACATTTTTAATATTTTTATTCAATTTTTGTTTAAATTTAATTTTTAAACTTGACTCCTCTAACTCGAAATCCTGGCTCCACCATTGGGGACGCACAATGGCACACCTAAATCCTATGACTTTCTTTGCCAGAACTTTCCGATAGCTAGTACCATAAACATTCACCAACATATGTGGCTTAGTTAATTATTCTCAGGTCTAGGCATCAAACAAAAACAATTTATATTTAAATAATATAAATAAAATGAATAGATTTAATCTTAAGTCCATGGATTAAAGAAATAATAATTTCAATGCTTAACAATTTAAATAATAAAAATATATTCAATTGCTATATGGAAGCATATGAAAATACATGGCCTAAAGGTCTAAGAGAGTCGTACACCCTTTTACCTTGAGAACCCAAGTTCTAATTCCATTAAGCCCAAATCGCTTTTTTTATTTTATTTTTTTTAACTGTATCGAGCTTGGGTTAAAATAAACCCATACCCAGTGACCCAAAACAATTGACCCGGATCTTTTATGGGTCTGAAAACCCTACCCGGATCCTTAACTCCCCAACCCGGAAATCCCTAACCGTAGCCGCCGCCCACCTTCTCCTCCCTCATGCCCTGTCCCCGCCGTTCCTCATGCTCTGGCCAGATGACAGGCACCCGTGTAGGGTTGCCGCTGCTCATCCTTTATGGCGACCCTAGCGAAGAACCGCCATTCTGGTGCGAGCAGATGGTGCTGACTGGCAGGTAGCCATGGCTCCGTCACCCACAGGTAGCCCGCACAGGGCTGCCGCTGCTTTGAGCCATAGGCGTTCCTCATCGGGCCATCACTCACTTTATGCGGCCAACGCCTCTGCAGTGGAGGGAAAAGAACCGGAGCTCACCAGTAACTTCAGTGCCAGTGGGTGGTGGCTAGAACCGGATCTCATTTTCGGCTACCCAGGTGCACGTCTCACTACAATGTTGGTCAAAGGGTTCTCCAGAGACAAAGGGCAATTTGGTCAAGGACTCTCCAAAGACATAAAAAATTGTTAGTTTTAAGGCCAAAACAGAAGAGTATATCCAAAAGTACCAAAACCAAACATTTATATACAAAGCATTCTGGACAGTTGTTTAAAAGAAAAAAAATTTTCATGCCTTATTGCAATAGTGAGTGAACAAATAATATATATAAAACTTAACGTTCACAATAACTATTGAAAAAACAAATAACTTTTTTTTTTTTTTGAAAAAAAAAACAAATAACTTAATGCTGAACAAATATGATACCACATGTAAGAATTCTATATATAATTAAATACTAATTAATAATGTAAATTAGCTGCGAAAATAATTTAATTATATAATTATCTCCAAAAGACTCCTCAGCAACAGAAAACCAAAAAATAAAAATATAGAAAGAGGTTCTTCTGACATATGCCTACCAGTGTAATACCATGTAAATTGATAGAATACACATGCCTTATTTATAAGTAGGTCAGGGACCCTCAATCAAAACTGTTACCTTATTTATTCCTCTCATCAAGGGATAAAAATCAAATCAATAATCAATTCAGATTATTTGATTTCACAAAATAAAATCAATAATGAATTCAAATATTTGTTTCCACAAGAATCAAATTAATAATTTAATTCAAAATATTTGATTTCACATAATAATCTTTAATTTGAATAAATTATTAAACACTATAATTATATATACTTTATAATCACAATAAATGTATGTGACATAATGGACATATCTTAAATGGAATTTCTTACACTATAGGTAAACATGTCCTCACACCCATCATCAAAATGGGAGTGTGGAACGCAAACATCGCCATATTGTTGATACCGGCTTAACTTTTCTTTCTCATTCCAAGGTCTCATTTCAATTCTAGGATGAAGCTTTTGACACCGCCACTTTTCTTATTAATCATTTGCCTTCATCAATTAATAAACAAAAATCATCATTTGAATTATTACTTGGTGAGATTCCTGATTATAAATTTCTCAAGACTTTTGGACGTGAGTGTTTTCTTTACTTAAGACCGTATAACACAAACAAATTTTCATTCAGATATTTTTGGAATATAGCAAACCCCACACCAGTTACTGATAAGTGATATCCTCACTGGAAAATTCTATATTGCAAGGCATGTTATCTTCAACGAGTGGGTGTTTCCATTTCAAAATTTTCCATGATCCTTATCTTCACCAAAATCGGTTCCACACTCAACAGAAATTCCTTTTTCAATCTCACGAGTGATCTCCTCTCTGCGCAATGGATCTTCACAAGTCCACACTGGCGGCGGTAGAAGGGTAGAAGGCCTCACAAGTCACAAGGATAAGCTTAGACAATACGTTAACAATGACAAATCAACCTTATACGTACACTTCTACCGTACGTGTTGCCTTTTCTCCGTCAAATATCACCGAAGTCTCCCATCAACAACACTTTCTTGTACGTAATAATATATATAAATCATTATTGACCAAAGTTAAAGGGAGCTGTCGTCTAGTTTTTTCCCCTCAAATATCACCGGAAGTCCCGAATCAAGAACGTAAACGTTCATGTATTAATATATTGAACAAAAGAAAAAAGATAAAATCCACTACGTACAGCCACAGGGGTTAGGATGGTGGTGGTGGGTCTATAAAAGGGCATCAGACCCAAAAGAGGAAAGCACCTAAAAAGTTGAAGTGCAAGAAAGTTAACAAAAAGTGACAATGGCGGAAGAAGTAGTGTTGCATGGTTTGTGGGCAAGCCCTTATAGTCGCAGAGTAGAGGTAGCTCTGAAACTGAAAGGAGTCCAATACAAATATATTGAAGAAGATCTGAGCAACAAGAGTCCTTCGCTTCTCAAATACAATCCCGTTCACAAGATGATTCCCATCCTTGTACACAATGGAAAGCCTATTGTGGATGTTGAAATAATGATTATGGGGGAATATAAGCGGAAGCAATATAGAAAATAAACACAAAGAACTTACGGGTGGTTCGGTGTTAGACACCTACGTTCACCACTCAGAATACCCCTAAGGGCTACATTGTGCTCATTAACTTAATTTGTCTACAATACAAAGGTTCCTATTTATAGGGTAATGTCTAAATACAAGTTTGGTAATCAAATCTCCTTGATTTGATTACAGTCTCAATATATGATTACAATTAACCCATAAATAGAGAATATTTCAATATCAGCATAATTATGGAATATATGGAAAATATAATATATTTTCCATATATTCTAACATCCCCTCTCAAACTCAAGGTGGAATATTTTGGAACCTTGAGTTTGAAATCCGAAACAATGATGACGGCGGTGGTGGAGGTGGGGAACGGGCCGTAGATGATGACGACTGCCGGAGGAGATAGAGGCTAGCGGGTAGCCAGCGACGACGGCAGGTGGTTGGTGAATGCAAATTCTAAAGGCCCGACAACGGGTCAAACTCCAAAATGGGCCGACAACAGGGCAGGGCTAACAATAAGTCAAACTTCAAAATGGGCCGACAACGAGCCAAACTTAAAAAAGGGCCGACAACGGGCCAGGGCTGACAACGAGCCAAACTTCAAAAGGGGCCGACAACGGGCCAAGACTAACAACGAGCCAAACTTCAAAAGGGGTCGACGATAGGCCAAAATCCAAAAGGGGCCGACAACGGGCCAGGGCTGACAATGAGCCAAACTTCAAAAAGGGCCGACGACGGGCCAAAAAAAAAACATGAGCCCACTTGGGCAGTTATCAGATCGGCGCACCGAATCTGACCGGTGTGTGGCGTGCGTGGTGACGCATGGAGGAACGTGGCAGGTGGATGTAGTGGAAGAATGAGATTGTTGGAGAGAACACCAGAAGAGGTCAATGACTTTGAAGGCCACAAGAAAGTGGCTCTGATACTATGTTGAAATAATGATTATGGGGGAATATAAGCGGAAGCAATATAGAAAATAAACACAAAGAACTTACGGGTGGTTCGGTGTTAGACACCTACGTCCACCACTCAGAATACCCCTAAGGGCTACATTGTGCTCATTAACTTAATTTGTCTACAATACAAAGGTTCCTATTTATAGGATAATGTCTAAATACAAGTTTGGTAATCAAATCTCCTTGATTTGATTACAGTCTCAATATATGATTACAATTAACCCATAAATAGAGAATATTTCAATATCAGCATAATTATGGAATATATGGAAAATATAATATATTTTCCATATATTCTAACAGTGGAGTCTGATGTTATTCTTGAATACATCGAAGAGACATGGCAAGAATATCCCTTGTTGCCCGAAGATCATTATGAGAGAGCCAGAGCACGTTTCTGGCGCAAGTTCATAGACAACCAGGTACGTAGTTTAATTATCTTTTCTCTTGATCTTTTACTCAAAAAAAAAAAAAAAATTATCTTTTCTCTTTAACTTCTTTAATTAACTTGTAATATTTGTTTTGCACGTAAACTATTAGAATATTAAGTAAACTAGCACATAACCCCTGCATACTTCATTATAATTTAATTTCAAAAATTTAAACGCATCCCATCTTACTTTTTATTATAAGTTAAAATATGTGTACAAAAATTTATCACACCCCTCTTAATGAAAATATATACTAAATGTTATAGACTAGTACTGAACATGTACTTTTTCTTTTTTGAAGTGTACCAAACATGTATTTAATGAAAAATATAAAAGAAAAAAAATAGTAAGAAGAAAACTTGAATTCTGATTATCAAAATATTAGTAGAAAATTCTAATATTATTGATGTGATACTTATTATATTTCAATACAAATAAAACCCATAAAATTCTAATCATTTCAGAAAAATACAGGGTGAAATAAACAAAATCTTACAAAGAATATATATCATTCATTCTTTTTTGAAATAGTGGTTATTGTTTTCTCATTAAAACAAATCAACCGATGGAACGCCATCATTACAATGTTTGAGATACAATCAAAATAAAATATTTACTTGCAAA
The DNA here is from genome assembly GCF_901000735.1 of Corylus avellana. NCBI lineage: Eukaryota > Viridiplantae > Streptophyta > Magnoliopsida > Fagales > Betulaceae > Corylus > Corylus avellana. The sequence continues at coordinate 20,211,187 of NC_081549.1, forward strand.
ATAAAACACATACTTCACTTAATATTTAATGCAATCAAATAAATCTCTTCAACACTTTCAAAAAATGCTAGAAAATCCGAGTAAATCACAAAATCGAAAACAAATCGAATAAAATATTCAAATGAATTAAAACATAAAATCTTATTGGTGTGATACCTATTATATTTCAATACAAAGAAACTTTTTAGAGAAACAAACATAAAAATAATCAATTTATTGTCGTGAAAAATTTATACATAGATACACAAAGATAAATCCAAGCAACAAAATTTTCAATTAAATAGAAACTCTAGACCGAATCAAATACCGTACAAAAATAAACAAAATCTTTTTATTTTATAAGTACCTAATAAAACAAAATATTGCACTCAGCATTTAACGCGATTGAAAAACCGGTTCACTCTTAAAAAATCGATTAAAAAATTATGCATTAAAAAACCAATTTATCCTTGAAAAAAAAAAAAAAGTTCACACCACATGTCACAATATTAAAGCACTTCTGAAAGTAATTCGGCTTTTATATAAATATAAATGATTACTATATTTACCTTCTTCTATTGATTTAAGATTAGACTGATAAATATTATATATATACATTCTTGCATGGCAATCTAAGTCTACCATAGACACCACCACAACTCATATTGACTATCTATTAGTGTCCTTGTATAAACAAAACGTTATATAATTAATCGACTAATAGAAATGGAGAAAAAGGTGCAACTCACACTTAATTTTGAGTTTCTCTTTTTCTTTTTTAGTTCTCGCCGCGTTATTGAAAGCTTTCTGGGGCGAAGAGAACGGACGTGAGAAGGCTTTGGAAGAAGCATCTGGGCTTCTAAATTTTCTAGAGGAAGAGCTCAAGGAAAAAAAGTTCTTTGGAGGAGAGCGTATTGGAATGGTAGACATTGTCGCCAACGTCATAGGCTTCTGGATTGGAACTTTTGAAGAAGGAACGGGGATAGAGTTGTTGACAGTAGACAAATTTCCCAAACTTTGCAACTGGGTGGATGAGTATTTGAGCAGCAGTGTTATCAAGGAAAATCTACCTCCCAAAGACAAACTAATTCCCTTTGTACGATTTCGCTTTGGGGGCACCAGTGCTTCCAAATAGATGAGTTTACAGGGTGCTGCTCACGGCCGGTGAAAATCTTACTGGATAATAATTCACCACTGTAATAAATTGGGCATCTCTTTATGTGTTTGTAATTTCTTTTGATTTGGGTGTCATGGTATATATCATGAATCTTGTTTGTGAGCTGCTTCGCCAGCTTCATGTTTACTCGATCCAAAGCTATAACCATTTACTTCTTTTTTCTCTTTGCGGTTTAAGTCTTTCAAATTTATGTATGTAATAAAATCCCTACTAAAACGTAAACTGAAATGTCTTAAAATGATAAAAATTAACTTCAAACTCTGATTCGGAGGGAAAAACAATGAATTTTGCGCTCAACGTGTGACCCAAAAAAAGGTTTTCAAATTGGGATCTTATGTGCAATTGGTACTCGCCCGTTTAACTAGACACTATGCGATATTGACCGAGTTACACCTAATTTTGGGAATTCTTGGCATGCATTCTTGCACTGGTTTCTCTGTTATGGTATTCTAGTATCATTAATTCAATATCTGACAATTCAACTTTTGTGGAGACTCTTGCATCAATATTATACTAGCCTAAAGAACTTAATTAAATGCCAAATTAACTCTAAACATCTTATTACAAAAAAGAAAATATAAAAATGAAAACTTGAATCCAAAATATTTGGTTCAATTTTGAACATTTTATTGACGTTCATTTAAAAAAATAAATGTGCCATTTCCATTTTTACAATTCATAATTGATTTGGTAAAAGTGTTATCATTTCTCTTGCTCAAAGAGTTCTTCATTTAAAAACCAGGATGGGATGAAAATGGGCTAACATGTTGGGCCTGCTTTTAGATGGTAAAGGAGGCCCACAGACATGAGAAGTAGAATTGGGGCCTAACTTTGAGCCCAAAGGTTATGATCTCTTTATAATCATTTCAGACTCAGGAAACTCGGCCAGGTGGGTCGCCGACTCGCCGGGCCTTCGACAGCCCAGGGGGTGTCAAGAATGAAAGCCTGGCCAGAACCACACGTGCGCCGCTGACCCAAGTGGACCAAGAAAAAAATTGTAAGAAACAAAATTGGAAAATCAAAATTCTAATATTCAATTGGCCATTTTCGGGAATATGAACACATATCTAGATGTTTCTTTATGTTGTACTAGGGGTGTCAAGCAGTTATAAGTGGGGGTTATTAGTTATAACTACAACCGTAGTCCCCTTGGGATAACCGCAACCGCAACCTCTTAGGCGGTTAGCGGTTATTTTATAACCGGCGGTTAGCGATTTTTTAATCCAATAACTGGCAATTTTATAACCGCTATTTTTATATGGGCTTTTAAGCTTTTTTAAGTGTTTTGAGCCTTTAATTGACATATTTTTTTAGCTTATTTTATGGGATTGGCCTATTTTTTGTGCTTATTTTAAGGGTTTAAGGCCGAAATGTCCCAAAAAAGATTAAAAAAAAAAATGCTGTTTTTTGGGGCCAACCAACATTTTTGAATAAAACTTAGCCCAAAACATCACATACGACATTATATATTTCACATACATAGTCATAAATAGCCTAAATCCATTAATCCAAATACAAATGAAAAAAATTTATATATAAATGAAGGCGGTTAGCAATTATAATTTGCTTGTGCTACCCTCGAAAACCGCTAACCACAACTGTCCTAAGTGGTTAACAGTTTTTAATAACCGCTTACCAAAACTGTTAGCGGTTAATGGCTTGTGGTTATAAGTGGTTAGCGGGGCTTATGACCACCCCGTTTGAACAACCCTATGTTGAACCATTGAAAAAGAAAAGAAAAAACCAGATTTTCAAATCACATAATTCCTGGTGGATAGAAATAAACAACTCAAAGAGTTGATTTTGGACCTTAATATTGTGTAATTGTTGTGGGATAAAAATATAATTTTTAATATTATTTTATTTTGATATTATGATAATGTTAAAAATTATATTTTTATTTCATAATATTAACTTAATAGTCTCAATCAACTATTGAAAAAAATAAAAAATTGGTTAGAGCTGTTACATTAATATTACAAAATAATTATATAAAATAAAAATGTAATTTTTAATATTTCAAAGTTTGGTCTCATGCATAGTCTTTTCTTGTTTTGCAAGTGAATATTAATTGCCAATTCAGCCACCTGAAATGAACTGTATCAACAAATTATAAACCAATTGATGAATTAATATAATATAAAACAATTAGACTTAATACTTTGAGGATAATCAAGGAATCATCCAGTACTGCGTAAAGACAATTCCTACAAGTTGCTGATGTCATCTGTAGCCCATTTTCTTGATCAGGAGATCATCAATGACCTATGATCAACCTTCTACAGTTCTACTTTTTGTATTAAAAGATTTGCATGCATGGGGTCGGGGCTGCCGTCTGCCTGCTTTAGAAGAGGGAAACAATATTTATATCCTGTAATAATACAAAGTCATAAATTTTTTTAAAAAAAAATAAAAGCCAAGGACGCACGAAAACAAAGTTAAGGGAGCCGTCGTGTAGCTTTTTCCCCGTCAAATATCACTGGAATTAGGAAGTCCCTTTCAAGAACACGGTCATGCATTAGTATAATATAAATCATTATTAACCCAAAAAAAAAAACAAAAAAACTCTACTACCATGGTGGGTCTATAAAAGGGCATCAGACCCAAAAGAAAGTTAGAGCACAAACTGTTTAAAGTGCAAGAACACGATCGAAGTGACAATGGCGGAAGAAGTATTGTTGTTTGGAGTGTGGGCAAGCCATTTTACTGTCAGAGTACAGATAGCTCTGAAACTAAAAGGAGTCCAATACAAATACTTTGAAGAAGATCTTGACAACAAGAGTGTTTTACTTCTGCAATACAATCCCATTAACAAGAAGGTTCCTGTGCTTGTACACAATGGAAAGCCTATTGTGGAGTCCCAAATTATTCTGGAATACATTGATGAGACCTGGCCAGGCTATCCCATTTTGCCCAAAGATCCTCATGAGAGAGCCATTGCACGTTTCTGGGCCATGTTCATAGACGATAAGGTAGTTATCTTTTCTCTTTTAACTTCCTTAACTTGTAATATTGTTTATTAGAATATTAATTAAATGATTAAATTTATATTATTTTATTAGTATGAGATTAGGAGATAGAAGGAACATTATTTTATCGGTATGAGATTAAATGATTAATGTTATAAATTACAATTTTATCATATAATGATTATTTTACAATGTTGACGTGGCAGTCTCCACCAACTTTTGAATTACTCCTCATTAAAAAGAAAAAAAATTCAAAAGTTAGATGAGACTGTCATATCAACCTTGTAAGATAAAGTTTAGTATATATATAACATTACTCATTAAAACACTATTTATGTAAGAAATTTAAGCTGATAAAGATTATGTATACGTACATATATGCATTATGTACGTGTTCTTGCATGGCAATTTAAGTCTACCAAAGTCAGCCACGAAAACTCAAAATGACTATCTATCAGTGTCCCCGTATAAACAAACGTTATATAATCAACCAAGAGAAATGGAGAAAAAGGTGCAACTCACACTAAATTTTGAGTTTCTCTTTTCTTTTTTTAGTGCACGCCGGCGTTACGAAAAGCTTGTTGGGGTGGAGAGAATGGACGTGAGAGTTGGGATGGAGAGAATGGACGTGAGAAGGCTGTGGAAGAAGCATCTGAGCTTCTAAAGTTTATGGAGGAAGAGCTTAAGGGAAAAAGGTTCTTTGGAGGAAAGAGTATTGGATTGGTGGACATTATTGCTAACATCATCGGCTTTTGGCTTGGAGTTTTTGAAGAAGGATCGGGGGTCAAGTTGTTGACGAGAGACAAATTTCCCAAGCTTTGCAACTGGGTGGATGAGTATGTGAGCAGCAGTATTATGAAGGAAAGTCTACCTCCTAGAGACAAATTGGTTCCCTTTTTCCAGAATTTCTTTAGGGGCGCCAAATGATTCCAAATAGATGAGTATGCACTTTAATTACGGGGTGCCGCTCACAGTTGGTGAAAATCTTACTGCACAATAATTCACCACTGTAATAAATTGGGCATCTCTTTATGTGTCTGTAATTTCTTTTGATTTGGGTGTCATGGTTTATATCATGAATCTTGTTTGTGAGCTGCTTCGCCAGCTTCATGTTTACTCGATCCAATGCTATAACCATTTACTTCTTTTTTCTCTTTGCAGTTTAAGTCTTTCAAATTTATGTTTGTAATAAAATCCCTACTAAAACGTAAACTGAAATGTCTTAAAATGATAAAAATTAACTTCAAATGCTGATTCGGAGGGAAAAACAATGAATTTTGCGCTCTACGTGTACCCAAAAAAAGCTTTTCAAATTGGGATCTTATGTGCAATTGGTACTCACCCGTTTAACTAGATACTATGCGATATTGACCAAGTTACACCTAATTTTGAGAATTCTTGACATGCATTCTTGCACTGGTTTCTCTGTTATGATATTCCAGTGTCATTAATTTAATATCTTACAATTCAACATTTGCGGAGACTCTTGCATCAATATTTTACTAGCCTAAAGAACCTAATTAAATGCCAAATTAACTCTAGACATCTTATTACAAAAAAGAAAATATAAAAATGAAAACTTGAATTCAAAATATTTGGTTCAATTTTGAACATCTTATTGACGTTCATTTAAAAATGAATGTGCCATTTCCATTTTTACAATTCATAATTGATTTGGTAAAAGTGTTAATCATTTCTCTTGCTCAAAGAGTTCTTCATTTAAAAACCAGGATGGGCTGAAAATGGGCTAACATGTTGGGCCTGCTTTTAGATGGTAAAGGAGGCCCACAGACATGAGAAGTAGAATTGGGGCCTAACTTTGAGCCCGAAGGTTATGATCTCTTTATAATCATTTCAGACTCAGGAAACTCGGCCAGGTGGGTCGCCGGGCCTTCGACAGCCCAGGGGTATCAAGAATGAAAGCCTGGCCAGAATCACATGTGCGCCGCTGACCCAAGTGGACCAAGAAAAAAATTGTAAGAAACAAAATTGGAAAATCAAAATTCTAAATTGAAGGATTGTGGTGCTTGGCTCTCTTTGGGTCTGATACCCCTTTATTGAGCCACGATCCAAGAGTTTAGGCTTGTTATTAATACTTATTATGTGGTCATTAATTCTGGAGTCAGTGGTTGTTGCATGAAGACTTGTAGTTGTAGCTATAGCTATTGCCTTGGGGAAGAAGCACTTAAAAAAAAAAAAAAGAAGCTGATATTCTTCTTGTGTATTTTTGCAAATACTATTTTTTGTTATTGTTAGGCGATAATTAAGCCTCTCTGCTTGTAATTGGTTGTCACGTATTAGTCAATAAATCCAATTTTTTCTAAGGACATGGTCAACTAAATACTAAATGGTGGAGTTGTTGGTGGTTGCATATAGGGACTTACCCAGTACTGAAGCTAGAAAATGGATCCGTCACGGGTCAACTTCCGGATTCCATTTGTCAATAGACAATTTCATGCGTCATTCCTTATCTCAGCACCATCGTAGAATGCTATACTGTCGAGCCCTTCACATATCAATAATATTAATTTGGGCACTTTTTGTTTACTCTTTCACCCGTGTGGGTTTCCTCATGCATGCATGTCTAGCCTAAGAATCTGAGCGTACGATTTCACCTATGGCAATTTAAATATAAAAGGGAAATAGGTTTTTTAGGTTTTTTACTTTTAACAAATATGAGAAATATAAATATAAAAGGGAAAAATGCAGTTTACCCCCCTGAAATTTCAGGAGTTTTTCAATTTTAACCCCAAAATTCAAAAATTGGCAATCTACCCCTTGAAGTTTCAAAAATTGGCAATTTAAACCTTCTGTTTAATTTTTCTGTTAAATTGGACGGAAATTAAAAATAAAATTAAAAAAAAAGCCTGAGGGCAATGATGTAATTTCATAGATTTCCGTCCATTTTGACGGAAAAATTAAACGGAGGGTTTAAATTGCCAATTTTTGAAACTTCATGGGGGTAAATTGCCAATTTTTGAACTTTGGGGTTAAAATTGAAAAACTCCTGAGACTTCAGGGGGGTAAACTGCATTTTTCCCAATATAAAAATATAGTGTTTTTGTTTATTTTGCTTAAAGTGTTCCTTGCTGATTTGTCAAGTCTTCATTAGAGGGTACAAATATATTAATTTATGCCAAGACCTTATAGAAGTTATTATCTATTTATTAACAATTTTCAAAACCGGGGGTATTTAAGTCCGTCTCAGCCAGCAAGTCAACATAATTTAGGAATCAACTTTGTACATGAGTTATACTTATACCTACCAATAGACTGCATTGGACTTGGCTTCCATGCGGTAAACCAAACTACCACATAGCCTAACTAATGAGTAGTTTGCCTGAGGGTTCCATTAATTAGGCTAGCATGGACCAAAAAAACGAAAGGAAATTAATTTCGTTAACTCCCATCATCTTCTCTCTTTCTTTTTTTCTACCTAATACTTTTGTCTTGGCGTGAAAGTAAAATATCTTGTGTAAGAAATCTGCATATTTCTGGCCTATTTTGGGTAGTACATTCTGGAATTCTAAAAAATATATGTTGTATGATTGAAATATCATTACTATGATCCTGTTTTCTGCTCTATCTATTTTAGTTTTATATGATATTGAGAATTTCAAGTTTTGCCTTTGATATCTTGCTATAAGTGCATGTTTTGTGCTTGTTAAAATGCACACTCAATCATTTCTTGTAATATGTAAGATTGCTACTTTACATTTTCAAAGTTTTCTCTCACTCGCATTTTTCTTTTTTGGGTTTATTAGTCATAGTATACATGTTCAAAAAAAAAAAATTATTAGCATCCTCTACGGCCACTATTTTTCCCTGGCACATTGACAGATCCCTACTTTCACACACACACAGACAAAAAAAAAAATTGAACTTCAAGTGTACCAGTGAAGATGTTTGAGAAAGAATCACCAAGCCCAAATTAGTCTTTCTATCACAAGCGAATGCACTTCAATCTCAGCAGGCACTCAACATAAATAGAGTACATATGGTGCAGAAAATCTGAAGAATACCCAAAACCCAAAATTCAATAGGATAGGTGTGCGGCCGCTTAAAGAAATACCGGGTATGGTCTGGGTAGAAAAAGAGAACAGTAGAAAAAAAAGAAAGAAAGAAAGAAAGAAGATGATGTGAGTTAACGGAATTAATTTCCGTTTGTTTTTTGGGTCCAAACTCAACAACTGGAATCATGAGTTTGTGAGCAACCATATGTTATCAAGGAATGTCTCCCTCCAAGAGACAAACTAATTGCCTTTTTACGCTAACGCTTCTAAATAGATGACTCACAGTCGGTGAAAATCGCTTGTATAATAATCCACCGCTAAGTAAATGGGCTTTTCCCGTGTGCTTGTAATTTCATCTTATTTTCTGCCATCGTATCATGTCTCTGTTTTTCTTTTTTCTTTTCATTTTGTATTTTTTAGGCTTTTTAAAGTTTAAAATGACCTAAAACAACCAGCAAGTACTGAAGCTCGGTCTTGTTATTCCTTGAAATGATGGTTTCTCATTTCTTTATGTTGGATGAATTTATATCACGTTCAAAGTTTTGGGTCCAAGGTCGAATAATGTATGTGTTAGAATATACAGAAAATATATAATATTTTTCATATATTTTATAATTAAGTTGATATTGAAAGATTTTCTATTTATGGGTTGAATGTAATCAAATCAAGGGATTTGATTACTATAATTGCATTTAAACACTACCCTATAAATATGGATCTTTGTATTGTAGACAAAGCAAGTTAATGATCATAATGTAATCCTTAGGCGTATTCGGAATGGTGGACGTATGTGTATAATATCGAACCACCCGTAAATTCTTGTATAATTTTTTCTATATTACTTTCGTTATTATTTCTGCATCGTCATTATTTCATCATAATGGAATCCAGTTTTTATGGTTTATAAAATAAGAATTAGTATTTGGATAAATCTCATAAAATGATATTGGTAGGCATTTACTATGCATTAATATTTAAATCAGTTATTCCATTAAGCTTTTTATATCTTAGTGGTGGGCCTGGGTTTTCTATCTTCAGTGAAAGACTTCTAGCTCATCTTACTGGGTCGGCCTTGGGTGTATTCCTAAATCCAATGCATTGCGTCCGAGGACCAGCCCATACGCATACCGTTAAGCATGAAGGCCCAACCCCCTTTTAAAAAAAATATATATATGTTAAGGAGTTAACTGTATTAAATACTGGTTTATATATATATATATATATATATATAAAAGTACAACTATGAAGAAATTATAAAAAAAGCTAGGCAACCTAACAAAGAGCTCCAAAACAGTCATATTAGTGTATGTGAACAAAAATAAAAAGTAAATGCATAAAATAAATGACGTGGCAATATAGATTCTTGACATAAAGATTAAGAAACTTGGCCATCAATTCAAGTGGTTTGACAAGGCCCACCAGAAATGGCATATCCAAAGAAACAATTGCAGCAACACACCCGAGAGAGAATCACAACAACAGAGAAAACACTGATGGAGGTTGAATCAAAGGCAATGAAAGGAGATGCCAATATGGAGTCCAAAGAACACCACAAAACGATCTTCAACCAAATCTTTTTAGAGAAATTATCAATAAATAATACGAAATATATATGTCATCCCGTGACACTATATTCAGTGATCCCAAACATCAGAATAAACATAATCTAGAATACCCTCTGTAACGTCCAAAAAAATAATTAAATTTATTATTAATAACTTTATAGTAATCCGAATTAATTAATGAAATAAATAGCAGATGTGATAAGTTAGAATAATAGATATAATAATAATGACTTCATTATAATTGAAATAGAAATGTGATTAATAATAATAATAATAATAGTGTGATAATAATATAATAACAAATTATTTAATGAATTTATTATGATTAAATAAATATAAGTTAGATTATTATGGTAAAATAATATAAGATTGTTATTTATTAAATCATAGGTCTTAGAATAGAGCCCAAGTAAATAGAGAATTAAACTACCCATGTTAGCACAAGTACGAATTTTAAGCTTAATGCCCATTTTCTCTCATCTTCATTAAAACTAGAAGGGCATTTCCGATATTTTACACCCTTATCCCATCTCTTTCTCCCTTTCTGTTTGCCCCTTACGTGCAGCCCCCTTCCCCCTAGCCTTCACATTTTCGATATTTTACACCCTTATCCCATCTCATTTTCCCTTCTCTTCCGGATTGAGAGAGGGATGCTGGCCAGTTAAAAGTAAAAAAAAGCAAGGGAAAACTTTCTTTTGGGCGGAATAATTTTTATAGTTTTCTCATTGAGCTTAAATATAGAAGAGTTACAATTGTAATTGATGACATCAAGCTAACAAGCTAATCTTGATGTGATAAGATAATAAATTAAGAAGGTTAATACAAAAGGGAGACTAAATACAAAAGAGAATTATCCACAAAAGGTTTAGAATAATTGATCTATTTGCATTTAATAACAATATCATAAGTAGAAGTTTCTGTAGAATTAGATAACTTATAGCCTCTTTGGTTTCGAGGAGCAACTAGAGAGACTCGTCTACAACCTCGTCCAGACTGGATTGCAGATGAGAGCAACCAAAAAGTCTTGTCCATAATCTCATTCAGACGAGATTGCAGACGAGAGGATCATTGGGAGTTACAGATAGACTCATTTACAATCCCATCCAAACGAGATTGCAGATGTGCGATATGCTGCTAATTAACTTAACACTTCTGAAATGTAATGTTATAATGTTCTTTCTTAAAAAAATAAAATAAAATAAAATAAAAATAAATAAATAAAGGTAAAAAGGATTCTGGCCATAGGTGAAATCGTACGCTCAGATTCTTACGGCTAGACATGCATGCATGAGGAAACCCACACAGGTGAAAGAGTAAACAAAAAGTGCCCAAATTAATATTATTGATATGTGAAGGGCTCGACAGTATAGCATTCTACGATGGTGCTGAGATAAGGAATGACGCATGAAATTATCTATTGACAAATGGAATCCGGAAGTTGACCCGTGACGGATCCATTTTCTAGCTTCAGTACTGGGAAGTCCCTATATGCAACCACCAACAACTCCACCATTAGTATTTAGTTGACCATGTGCTTAGAAAAAATTGGATTTATTGACTAATACGTAACAACCAATTACAAGCAGAGAGGCTTAATTATCGCCTAACAATAACAAAAAATAGTATTTACAAAAATACACAAGAAGAATATCAGCTTCTTCTTCTTTTTTAAGTGCTTCTTCCCCAAGGCAATAGCTATAGCTACAACTAAAAGTCTTCATGCAACAACCACTGACTCCAGAATTTAATGACCACATAATAACAAGCCTAAACTCTTGGATCGTGGCTCAATAAAGGGGTATCAGACCCAAAGAGAGCCAAGCACCACAATCCTTCAAAGGGCAAAGAACTCGGAAGTGTCTTCAATGGCAGAAGAAGTGGTGTTGTATGGTGTGTGGGAAAGCGCCTTTAGCCGCAGAGTAGAGATGGCTCTGAAACTGAAAGGAGTGGAGTACAAATACATGGAGGAAGATTTGAACAGCAAGAGTCCTTCGCTTCTCAAATACAACCCTATTCACAAGAAGATTCCTGTCCTCCTACACAACGGAAAGCCTATCGTGGAGTCCCAAGTTATTCTGGAATATATTGATGAGACATGGCAAGGCTATCCCATATTGCCCAAAGATCCGTACGAGAGAGCCATTGCACGTTTCTGGGCCAAGTTTATAGACGAAAAGGTAATTAATATCTTTTCTCTAATTAGCTTCCTTCAATTTTAGTGTTGTCTCCTGGTTTTTCAGATTGCTCATATGAATATGATAAAGATAAATCCAAAATTCCTTCTGAGTTTTTTTTTATTATTATTTTTCTTGTTCTTCTTCTTTTTTGCAGTGCTTGCCTACGATATTTAAAGCTTGTTATGGCGAAGAGAAAGAGCGTGAGAAGGCTGCGAAAGAAAATTATGAGGTTCTTAAGTTTCTAGAGGAAGAGCTCAAGGAAAAGAGATTCTTTGGAGGAGAGAATATTGGAATGGTAGATATTGTCGCTAATATCATTGCCTTTTGGGTTGGAGTTATAGAAGAAAGTTCAGGAGCAAAGTTGTTGACAAGAGACAAATTTCCTAAACTAAGCAGCTGGAGTCATGAGTTTGTGAGCAATGGTGTTATCAAGGAATGTCTCCCTCCAAGAGATAAACTACTTGCCAATTTTCGAAATCGTTTTGGGCAAACTAACTCTTCCAAATAGATGAATTTACCCGCAACAGTCAGTCGGTGAAAATCACCTGCATAATAATCCACCACTATAGTGAATGGGCTTCTGCCATGTGCTTGTAATTTCATCCATCGTGTCATGTCTCTGTTTTTCTTTTCTTTTTTCTTTTCATTTAGTATTTTTTAGGTTTTCAAAGTTTATGTTTGAAATGACTTAAAACAACCAGCAAGTGAAGCTCGGTCTTGTAATTCCTTGAAATGATGGTTTCTCATTTCTTTATGTTGGATGCATTTATATTATGTTCAAAGTTTTGGGTCCAAAGTTCGAATAATGTATATTGGAATCCAGTTTTTATGGTTTATAAAATAAGAATTAGAATTTGGATAAATCTCATAAAATGATATTGGGAGGCATTTAGTATGCATTAAAGGGAGGGAAAGGGAGAGGAAGAATCGATTTAGGGACTTCTGTTTCATGATTTATGGTCTCCAGCCGATTAATTTACTCTTTTAAGACATTTTTTTAAAAGAAAAAAAAAATTGTCAATCCATTTAAAAAAATAAAAAAAACTTGGGAACACTAAAAAAAGTCACGTCAATTTTGAAATGAAACAAGAAATTAAGACATTAAAAAAACTTATAACATTACTCCATTTTAAGAGGGATTCAAATTTCATTTTCAACTGTCTCGATCCTCGTCCCTCTTCGACTTTATATGTACTTTATGGAATTTCAGTCTAATGTGACATGAGAAGGCTGCATCATCTGCCCTCTGTATCCAGCATATATTTGATTCTCCCTATCTAATTTTGTTTGTTAACCAAAAAAAAATCCAAAAAATAAAAAGGATTTGCTCAAAAAGTAGTTTCTCCCTATACATTTTTTTAATATAAATATTTCTTTTTACTCTCTCATCTTTTTTTTTTTTTTTCTTTAATTGAGGACTGTATTGAAATTTTGTAAAAAAATATGAGGGTAGATAAATAACTTATATTTTGTAAAGAAATCATATTTTAATAGTATTGGCAAAGTAAGGGAAGCGAAATATATTTGATAGGAAAGAAAAAAGTAATTTTATTCTCAAAATAAAAAAATAAAAAAAAATCAAAATCAAAAGAAAGCTGTTATTAGTGCTCTAATACAGCTGGTTTAGCTGTTTTTTTTTTGTTTTTTTTTTTTATGTTAAAACAAAAATGCAATATTTTGAGTGTAGATTTTTCAATGGTTTTGAGCGGCATGTGGCCGTCGGGTAGGACGCATTGTATGATGGTGCTGACATAAGGAATGACGCATGAAATTGTCTACCTTCTCGTAACCTCGGCTATTGGTAGATCTGTGTGATTTGTCTTTCGACAAAATGGAATCCGGAAGTTGACCGTTGACGGATCCATTTTCTAGCTTCACTGGGAATTCTCTGTATGCAACCACCGACAACTCCACGATTTAGTAGACCATGTGCTTAGAAAAAATGTGGTATTTATTGACTACGTAAACAAACAATTCCAACCACAAACGCTTAATTATCGGCTAACAATAACAAAAAATAGTATTTAGAAAAATTCACAAAAAGAATATCATCTCCTTTTTTTTTCTTTTTCTTTTTTTTTCTTTTTTTAAGTGCTTCTTCCCCAAGGCATTAGCTAGAACTAGAAGTCTTCATGCAACAAGCGTAGAAGCTTATCCGCTATGTAAACTCTTCGATCGTGGCTCTATAAAAGGGCATCAGACCCAAACGAGAGCCAAGCACCACAATCTTTCAAAGGGCACAGAACTCGAAAGTGTCTTCAATGGCTGAAGAAGTAGTGTTGTTTGGTACGTGGGGAAGCGCCTTTAGCCGCAGAGTAGAGCTGGCTCTGAAACTGAAAGGAGTGGAGTACAAATACATGGAGGAAGATCTGAGCAACAAGAGTCCTTTGCTTCTCAAATACAACCCCATTCACAAGAAGATTCCTGTGCTCGTACACAACGGAAAGCCTATCGTGGAGTCCCAAGTTATTCTGGAATACATTGATGAGACATGGCAAGGACATTCCTTGTTGCCCAAAGATCCGTACGAGAGAGCCATTGCACGTTTCTGGGCCAAGTTCATTGACGACAAGGTAATTTCTTTTTTCTTAGCTTCCTTCAATTTTAGTGTTTGCCTTTTGGTTTTTTGATAATCTTAGCTGAAATTTTTTTCTGGTTGCTCATATGTATATCATGATAAAGGTAAATCCAAAATTCCTTTCTACATTGCAGTCAAAAATAAAATTTGAGTTTTTCGTTTTTTCAGTACTTTCCCGTAATTTTTAAACCTTTGTGGTTTAAAGAGAAAGAGCATGAGAAGGCTGTAGAAGAAGCACCTGAGCTTCTAAAGTTTCTAGAGGATGAGCTCAAGGAAAAGAGGTTTTTTGGAGGAGAGAGTATTGGAATGGTAGACATTGTTGCTAACATCATTGCCTTTTGGCAAGGAATTTTTGAAGAAGCGTCGGGAGTAGAATTGTTGGCGAAAGAGAAATTTCCCAAACTTACCAATTGGAGTCATGAGTTCGTGAGCAATAGTGTTGTCAAGGAATGTCTGCCTCCAAGAGACAAAGTAATTGCCTATTTACGAAAACGCTGGGAGGGCTAATGCTTCCAAATAGATGAATTTACCATCGACACTCACAGTTGGTGAAAATCGCTTGCATAATAATTCACCACGGTAGGAAGTGGGCTTCTGTCATGTGCTTGTAATTTCATCTTATTTTCTGTCATTATGTCGTGAATCTGCATGTTTTTCTTGTTCTTTTTGTTTTGTATTTTTCAAGCTTTTAAAGTTTATGTCTGTGATAACCTAAAACAACCAGCAAGTGAAGCCGAGTCTTGTAATTCTTCGAAATGATGGTTTCTCATTTCTCTGTCTTGAATAAATTTATGTTATGTTCAATGTTTTGGGTCCAAATTAAGGTCGAATTATGTATCTCGGAATCCACTAGCCAAGTGACAAGTATAAATTCATCTTTTTGGATTTTGGAAGCATTGGAGGATTTTTTATTTTTTTTTCTATGTACAGTTGTTTCGTTTTTTAAATATTTCTTTTAAAAATAAAAATAAAAATAGAAGTTGCCAAAATTACTCTAAGAATTATATATTATAGCTAAGATGGAAGATTTTGCATGCCCGAAAGGTAAACTAATTCTATAATAACTCTAAGAGCATCATCAATGAGCTCTCTAAAACTAATCAACGTATAACTTTTTATTTTATTTTTTTGAGATGGTAGATTAGACTCTTGAGTAATATATATATATATATATATATATATTTTGGGATGTTAGTCTTGACTCTCGAGTAAAATATAAGTTTTGAGCCCAAATGTTACCAAACACCTCCTAATTAAAAAGAATTCAAAGAAAGAATATTATGAGTGTTTCGAAAGGACATTTTTTAAGAGTTGTGTTTGGACAAGTGATTTTATCAGGGCTGTAGAAAATTTCTGCAATTCAAACAAAAATTTGCAGTGAAGAGAAATGATATTTATTAGACTCTTATATGACTGTCATGCAACTATAATGATGTAGCAGTGAATATTAGCTATTGATTTTTATTTTTACAAGTTCTTATTGATCTAAATGTTAATTTTTACTGTCACATCATTATAATTTTATAACAATCGTATAAGAATCTACTAAATAGTATAACTCTTGCTTAAATACTTTTCAAAGTCCATCTTGTGAGGGGTTTGTTCTCATGCTTGACTCGCTAATAAAGGGAATCAACCATGGTTTCGTGAGTAGTGATATAGCGCACACCAACATGAATAAACAGTATTTATACTAGTGTACTTTATAATATTATTTTTTTAAATATTACTATTTCTATATTTTTTTTAATATTATTTTTTATTATAAAGCACACCAGCGTGATATCACTGCTGATGGTTTCGTATGTCCCAAAATCCCGAATTCTCTGATCAAGTCGTCCTGGGTTTCAGCCACACTGAATGAACGGATGATAGGTGGTTAACATGCGGCCACGTACGTAGCGGTGGAACAGTGACTCACTTGATTAGGCAAAAAAGGAATCGGTCAATCATAAGCTTTAATTTAAGTCAAAGTCAAAGGAATTCGTTTAGTATTTCCGTTTTGATTAAGTAGTTTTAGTATATAAAAAGTATTAAACAAAAATAGCTTAAAAATGAAAAAACAAATTTCTTTAAAAACAAAAATGACTTTAAAATTTTTATTTTTCAATGTAATTTCAAACATAATCTAAAAGTGAATTACTTTAAGAATTTAAAAAGTACGTATTAAAATAAAATTTGGCTTGTTTGAACACAAAGAGGGCCAAAATTAAATATGCTTTTAAAAAAATGAAGCTTTTAAAAGGTTATAAGACCTATATTTTTCAACGCAACCGACTCTAAAAATCTCAAAACATAAAATAAATTTATTGATTAGCTTTTTATCTAAGTCTTTTGTTTCTTTTTTTTTCTTTTTTTCTTTTTTTTTTTTGTAAGTATTTTGTTTGTTTTGTTTGTTTCTGGATAAGTACCCCTTCTTCCCCAAGGCAGTGACTAGAAGTCTCCATGCTGCGAAGTTACAACAACCACCAACTCCAATGTTTAATGAATAATCACCATGTAATAAATTTAATGATTAGCTTCTTCCCCAAGTCTTTTTTTTTTTTTTTTTTTTTCTTTGTTTTTGATAAGTGCTTCTTTCCCAAGGCAGTAACTAGAAGTCTCCATGGTGCAGGCGGCAACAACCACCAACTCCGCGATCCAATGTTTAATGAATAATGAATATAATAACAAGCGTAGAAGCTTATCGGCTAAGTAAAATCTTGGATCGTGGCTCTATAAAAGGGCATCACACCCAAAAGAGAGCCAAGCACCACAAAAATTACACCACAATACTACTCTTTAAACTGAAGTTCTCCAAGTCTCATAATGGCCGAAGAAGTGTTGTTGTTTGGTGCGTGGGGAAGCCCCTTTAGTCGCAGAGTAGAGTTGGCTCTGAAACTCAAAAGAGTTGACTACAAATACATAGAGGAAGATTTGACCAACAAGAGTTCTTTGCTTCTCAAATACAATCTCATTCACAAGAAGATTCCAGTGCTTGTACACAACGGAAAGCCTATCGTGGAGTCCCAAGTTATTTTGGAATATATTGATGAGACATGGCGCGCAAGGCTATCCCATATTGCCCAAAGATCCGTATGAGAAAGCCATTGCACGTTTCTGGGCCAAGTTCATAGACGACAAGGTAATTAATATATTTTCTCTAATTAGCTTCCTTCAATTATAGTGTTTGTTTGCTGGTTTTTGATAATCTTAGCAGAAATTTTTTTTCTGATTGCTCATATGAATATGATAAAGATAAATCCAAAATTCTTTTGTACATCGCAGTCAAAAATATTCTAGCAAGTGTTGGAATATTTGTCTATCAATTTTGCATCATTTCTATAGACAAACGTTAAATAATCAATCCACCTAGAGACATGGAGGGAAAATGCAGCTAATCAGACTAAAATTTGAGTTTTTCTTTTTTCAGTGCTCGCCTGTGATATTTAAAGCTTTGTGGGGTGATGAGAAAGAGCATGAGAAGGCGGTAGAAGAAGCGTCTGAGCTTCTAAAGTTCATAGAGGAAGAGCTCAAGGAAAAGAGGTTCTTTGGAGGAGAGAGTATTGGAATGGTAGACATTGTCGCTAACATCATTGCCTTTTGGCAAGGAATTTTTGAAGAAGCTTCGGGAGTAGAGTTGTTGACGAAAGAGAAATTTCCCAAACTTACCAATTGGAGCCATGAGTTCGTGAGCAATAGTGTTGTCAAGGAATGTCTGCCTCCAAGAGACAAACTAATTGCCTATTTACGAAAGCGCTTCGGGAGTCATAATGCTTCCAAATAGATGAATTTACCATGGACACTCATAGTCGGTGAAAACCGCTTGCATAATAATCCTCCACGGTAGTAAATGGGCTTTGCCATGTGCTTGTAATTTCATCTTTTTTTTTGCCATTGTGTCGTGACCCTGTTTTTCTATTCTTTTCATTTTGTATTTTTCAAGCTTTTAAAGTTTATGTCTGTAATAACTTAAAATAACCGGCAAGCGAAGCTCAGTCTTGTAACTCTTCGAAATGATGGTTTCTCATTTCTCTGTCTTGGATAAATTTATGTCATGTTCAATGTTTTGGGTCCAAAGGTCCAATTATGAAAATCGGAATCAACTTTTTATGGTTTATGAAATAAAAATTTGAATTTCGATAAATCTTTTAAAATGATTTGTCAGGCATTTACTATGTATTAATATTTTTTAAATAAGTTATTGCAACCTTCCCCCCCAAAATATATATATTAAGGAGTTAACCGAGCTACAATATCACAGAACACGTTAAATACTTATTAATATGTTATTAAAAAGATCGAGAATTGCACAGTGCTCTATTCAATTATGACCACAAGCTAGCTAATAATTATTTAAAAAATGTCACGTACAAAATTGTGGACAAGGTAATCTATAAATTGGGTTAGAGGAAATTTTTCCACCTCAATCTATTAAATTGATTTTGGTCTTTAAAGTAAGTAATATTCACGTGCATTTTTAATTACATGCTCTAAGAATAGAACTAGGTACTGTAAAAAAAAATATAATCCGTCCAAGTAGGGGTGTAAACGAGCCGAGCTTGAGCGAGTTTTCCTTGTTTGGGCTTAGCTTGATTAAATTTTACTCGAGTTCGAGCTCGAGCCGAGCTCAAGGGCAAGCCAAAAAAATCTAGCCCGAGCTTGAGTTCATAATAAGTCGTACCGAGCCGAACTAGCTCGCGAGCTGGCTCTTATATTTTATTTTATTTTATTTTATTTTATTATAAATTTAAGCTTCAAGTACTCTTATACAGCTCAAGAAGCCAGCTTGCATATGAGCATTTGCTTAGCCTGATCTTAGTCAAGTATGGAGCCTCAGTCAATGCAGCAAAGCACTTGGTTTCGAAGAGAGAGGATATGCATCATTTTATTAAAAAAAAAAAAAAAATGATGCTATTAAAAAAAAAAAATTTAATTTTTAATATTAATATGAGCAACTATACGAACAACTACTAATTTGAACCTTATACGAACTGCTCACGAGCCTAACCGAGTCGAGCCGAGACTGCTTCGTTTAATATTCAAGCCAGTATTTATGTTCACGAAACGCCTCATTGAGTCGAGCATAAACCGAGCTTATACGAGTCCAGCCCAAACTCGCTTGTGAGGGCTTCACTCGCTTAACACCCCTACGTCCGAGCAGAGAATTAAGAGGATTCCCACACGTGACCCAAGCACAGCTCTCTCAAGCATATAAAACGGATAGACAATTCCTCCCATGACAGTTTATAAGGTTCTAGTATATGATTATAAGGCCAAAATGAGACCAAAGTCAGGCTTTCTATTACTAAGCTAAACATCACACCTTTTCTTTTTGGGCTTTGACTTGAGTGTCGGAGTCCCGCCAATCTTCCAAGACTCGGTCTAATGACTTTACCTTTTTAAGCAAATACAGCTCCTACTTACAATGCGGACTGAAATCATTGTTGGTTACAATCCTATTTACCTTTTCATTGTTGGTTCCATGCACCAACAATGAAGACTCAAAACAAACTGGGCAATGCACGCGGAGTGAAGGAGGCCTAGGAGTAGGACACATGTAGACTTGAAACAATTTGTAGTCCTTATGTATATCCTTTCAAAATTGATGTGACTTTAAAATTATAATTGGATTTGTAATAAATTATTATTGAATTATGATTCAAGGATAATGTTACAGGCCTTTCCATAATATTAGACTTTTATGTATTAAATTTATATTATGTTAGCATAAGTCAGCTAATCCTAGTTGTATTAGGGTTATGATATTATTTTAATAAGAGTCTCATAATAACTCAATACTAGTTTATATTTCAATAAGAGTTGTTGACTCAGCCCTATCTCTCTTATGTAGCATGTAATGAATCATCTATTTAAATAAGTTATGCTATAAATAAATGCAAGAAAAAGAATTAATCTCAAACATTGTGTTTGAAAGGTCTAGGTTCCCTTATAATCTAAGGTCTAGGTTCCTTTAGAACCTAATTTATCCTGTTACGGACTTAGGTTCGTAACAGATAATTTCGATTTTTTTTTTTATATGTCCACACAAACTTATAACATTACTCCATTTTGAGAGGGGTTCAAATTTTATTTCGGATTGTGTTTCAATAAAAGGGTAATTGCTTTTTTCCCTATGAACTACCACGCGTTGTCAATTTCTCCCCATGAACTGCCAATCTTACTGCTCGACCTCAACAGACTACCATTTCCTTCCCAAAACCCCCCATTTCGTTAGTCAAATTCGTTAAATCAATTGAAATGACCAAAATACCCTAACTTTATATACAAAAATTACATATAATACCCTTAAAATTAAACAAATAAAAAAATATATATTATTAATGTATCAGTACGAGTTTCAATGAAAACAAATCAAAAATCAAAATTTAAAAAAAAAATATATTAAAATTAAAAAACACTTATAAATTAATTTATAAAAATAAAAAATGTCAATAAAAAAATAAAAAAAATATTTTTAAAAATATTAATTTATAAAAATAAAAATAGGGGTGGCAGCCACCTCCTATTATTTTATTTTTTTAAAAAAAATATTAATTTATAAGTTTTATATATTTATATTTTTTGTTTTAATTTTTATTTGGAGGTAATTATGTTTTTTAATGAGATTTAACATCTAAAAGAGAATATTCCGTCGAATTTAACAAGTTTGATTAACGGAATGGGCGTTTTGAAAAAAAAATGGTAGTCTGATGAGGTCGGGCAATAAAATTAACAATTCATAAGAAAAAATTAACAACGCGTTATAGTTAGGAAAAAGGTAACTACCCCTTCTATAAACTTTGTCTTCTCGATGTAATTTATGGAATTTCAGTCTAATATGACATGAGAAGGTTGCATCATCTGCATATGGAATTACCCTTTTTATCCAGCTTATATATTTTATTCTCCTTATGATCCTATCTATTTTTTTTTTTTTTTATTTGGCTAAAATACTCTATATATAATATATGTTATCAAGTAGATAAGAAAAAATAAAATAAAAGGGTTCTGTTGGGATCGACTGGGATTTGCGTAATGTTCAAGGCCGGATTTGCTCATTTGCTTCTTCTTTTTTTTAGTTTAAATTGGTTCTAATCATTCGAGCAACAAAAAAACCATTCTTAAAAGGCAGCTCAATCAACTAAAATCACTCCTAATAAAACAAAGATCACTAATTAGAATCTTCCTCCTCTCCACATCAATTACATCTCTTGCATGCTTAAAAAGAAAAACCATCTCCTTCCGCATGTGTTTTGCTAAAAGTAATAAATTAAAATTATATTTTATTATTATTATTGAGCGAAGCCTGGCTGGTGCATGTACTATAATGGTACATGGTTTGGTCCACTGCTCTAGAGCATTCAGATCTGTGATCGTCGGTAGCTGACATCATCCCTTATCTCAATTTCTTGAGACGTACAACTTACAAGAGAGCAGTCAACGTTCTCCGTGAGAGTGTCCATGAAGTACCGCTAGCCGAGGACAAGTATACTTTCATCTTTTTGGATTTTGGAACCGTTGGAGGAAATTTTTTATTTTTATTTTTTTCTATGTATAGTTGTTTTGTTTTTTAAATATTCTTTTAAAAATAAAAGTTGCCAAGATTACTCTAAGGATTATATATTGTAGCCGAGATGGAAGACTCTGCATGCCCGAAGAGTAAACTAATTCTATAATAGCTCTAAGAGCGTCATCAATGAGCGTATAATTTTTTTTTTTTTTTTTTGGATGTTAGACTTGACTCTTGAGTAATATATAAGTTTTGGGCCCAAATGTAAGAATTCAAAGAAAGAATATGTTGAGCGTTGCAAAATGATCTAAATTGATCTAAATTTTATAAGTTTTGGGCCCAAATATAATTTTTATTTCTACAAGTCCTTATTGATCTAAATTGTAATTTTTACTGTCACACTATCATAATTTTATAACAATTATATAAGAATCTACTAAATAATGCGTATTAAAGTAAAAATTGGTTTGTTTGATAATAATAAAAAAAATAAAAATAAAAACACAAAGAGTGCCAAAATACACTTATAAAAAAAATGAAGCTTTTAAAAAGTTATTAAGACACATATTTTTCAACGCAACCGACTCTAAAAATCTGAAAACATAAAATAAATTTAATGATTGGCTTTTTATCCAAGTCTTTTGTTTGTTTTCTTTGTTTATGGATAAGTACTGCTTCCTCCCCAAGGCAGTAACTAGAAGTCTCCATGCTGCGAAGTTGCAACAACCACCAACTCCAATGTTTAATCATGAATAATGACCATGTAATAAATTTAATGATTAGCTTCTTCCCCAAGTCTTTTTTTTTTTCTTTGTTTTTGATAAGTTCTTCTTTCCCAAGGCAGTAACTAGAAGTCTCCATGGTGCATGCGGCAACAACCACCAACTCCGCGATCCAATGTTTAATGAATAATGAATATAATAGCAAGCGTAGAAGCTTATCGGCTAAGTAAGCTCTTGGATCGTGGCTCTATAAAAGGGCATCACACCCAAAAGAGAGCCAAGCACCACAAAAATTACACCACAGTACTACTCTTTAAACTGAAGTTCTCCAAGTCTCGTAATGGCAGAAGAAGTGTTGTTGTTTGGTGTGTGGGCAAGCCCCTATAGTCGCAGAGTAGAGTTGGCTCTGAAACTCAAAGGTGTTGACTACAAATACATAGAGGAAGATTTGACCAACAAGAGTCCTTTGCTTCTCAAATACAATCCCATTCACAAGAAGATTCCGGTTCTTGTACACAACGGAAAGCCTATCGTGGAGTCCCAAGTTATTCAATATATTGACGAGATATGGCAAGGCTATCCCATATTGCCCAAAGATCCGTATGAGAGAGCCATTGCACGTTTCTGGGCCAAGTTCATAGACGACAAGGTAATTAATATCTTTTCGATCTCTTAACTTCAATTATAGTGTTTGTTTGTTGGTTTTTTATAATCTTTCTTCAATTCAGTCCGCCAAGAAAAATTTTGAGTTTTTCTTTTTATTTCTTTGGTCAGTGCTTGCCGGGGGCATTTAAAGCTTACTTGGGTGAAGAGAAAGAGCGTGAGAAGGCTGTGGAAGAAACGTGGGAGGCTCTTAAGATTTTAGAGGAAGAGTTAAAGGAAAAGAGGTTCTTTGGAGGAGAAAGTATAGGAATGGTAGACATTGTCGCTAACGCCATTGCCTTTTGGCTTGGAGTTTTTGAAGAAGCTTCGGGAGTTAAGTTGTTGACAAGAGAGAAATTTCCCAAACTTACCAACTGGAGTCATGAGTTCGTGAGCAGCATTGTTGTCAAGGAATGTCTGCCTCCAAGAGAAAAACTAATTGCCTATTTTCGAAATCGCTTTGGGGGCGCCAATGCTTCGAAATAGACGAATTTACTATCAACACTCACAGTAAAGTGAAAATCGCTCACATAATAATCCACCATTGTAATAAGTGGGCTTCTACCGTGTGCTTGTAATTTCATCTTATTTTCTGTCATTGTGTCATGAATCTGTTTTTCTTTTCTTTTTGTTTAGTAATTTTCAGGCTTTTAAAGTTTATGTGTGTAATGACCTATCTTGTAATTCCATGGTTTCTCATTTCTTTTATCTTAGATAAATTTATGTTTCAAAGATTTGGGTCCAAAGATTACCAAATAATACTTAAAATGAATGGTAAATTATAAGCGCCAAAATCAGGAATTTGTTCTCAGAGGTCGAATTATGCATATTGGAGTCCACTCTTTATGGTTTATAAAATAAGAATTATAATTTGGATGAATCTTATCAAATGGTAATGTTAGGCACTTACTATGCATTAATATTTAAATCAGTTATTCCATTAAGCTAGTATCTCTTTAGCGGTGGGCTGGGTTGTCTATCTTCAGTGAAAGACTTCAAGACAAATTACAATTTTTGCAGAAATGTATCCGATAGAAACTAACTACAGCGTCGATAATTAACAAGTTATATATACATGCAATATCATAAAACGCTAGCTTAAAATTATTTTTACCTTTGTTACTGCAAAACTAAAAAATAAAAAGCTTTCACAAAAAGGTTTTACGAACCATAATACTATACTACAACTACCTCACAATACTCAAATCAATCCTTTAATTGTGTGTTTTTTATTTTTTTAATAATGACTAATCTAACAATTAATTGTGATTACCACATCAGCACTATAAATTACTTTATATATATATAAAAGTAAAATGCTTCAAAACCCCAAAAACGAAAAATATGAATAGAATATCATGCTCTTGTTAAAAGTCCCAAAAATAAAACTCTACTAATACAGACACATTCTTGTGACGCAAATGTTAGAGTACCAAAATCAGTAGTTTGGTCTGAAGTAGAACTCCCATCGGAATGGCTATTCGAAAATGAAAACATTCCAACAAAAATGAAAAACACAACATTTGATCTAAATTGTTTACAACAATACTTAGATGGTACTATTAGGCTAAGTTTTGATAGACCAAAACTCAACAATGAGGAAAATCTAGTAAGTCGATCTGGGGTTGAATTGATTGGTGGAAGGAACTAATCAAAGTCAAAGCTGTGGTAATAGCTATGAAAATATTTATATTTTTAGCGGGCAGGTACCTCGACTAACATCTTTCAAGCACTATCTTTTGTGAATATTCTATGAAGGTTGCTGAGATAAGAAATGATGCATGAAATTCAGATTTTTGTTACAAGAAAAAATAAAAATAAAAAATGTAATAACAAGCAGAGAGGCTTAATTATTGGCCAAGTAACCTATGAGATCGTTGCTTTATAAAAGGGCATCAACAAAAGGTTAAGTTGATTAAAAAAATTGGTAACTTAATTAACCATTTAAATCTTCAATTTCAAATCCTATCAATTGCAATATTGGAAAATGGTTTAAATTGTTATTCATCAAGTCTTGTGTATATCACAGTGCTAGCTGCATCTTCTTATCTTCATCATCTTGATATTCATTGGACAGTTGAGGAATTCACTTCTTACTGCCTATTGGTATGGATGTCATACAAATCTCTCGAATCTCTCGAGGACTTGAGAGCCAAAACTCCCTCCTACCATGGCAGTTTGTGTATTTGGGTTCATAGAGAGACTTTGGAGAAGACAAAATGATCGAGATTCAATCCCGTTAAATATTTGTTAATATGTGATTAGAAAGAGCAATGCACTCTATTTAATTATGACCACAAGCTAATAATTATTTAAAAAATGTGACGCACAAAATTATGGACAAATTTATCTTATAAACTAGGTTGGGTTAAATTTTGTTCACCTTAATTTATTAAATTGATATTTGTCTTTAAAAAAAAAAGTAGGTATTGTAGGAAAAAAAAAATTAAAAAAAATTAAGGCTTATTTCAATTTGGAGAAAAATTTGAGTCTCAGAATCATACTCATCACTACAAAAAAAAAGAAAAAAAAAAGGCCAAAATAGTGACACTTGGAATGTGACGTTTAAAGCCCAAAAAAGGCCACTATTGATGCAGTGGCGTTTGCATAGTGACATTTGGAAAATGTCCCTTAAACATAGTGATTTTATTCAAAATTGGAGGCGGTTTGAACAGTGAAAATGTTGCTACAATGTGACATTTAAGCTCAAACATCACCTTTTGGAAGGCAACGCGTGAATAGTGTATACATCTTCTTTTCAAAAATGTGACGCGTTCACTATTCATATGTTACTACTCTTTAATAAAATTAAAAAATATATATTTATAATTCTAAAAAAAGAAATATATATATATATATATATATAACAAAAAAAAATCAAATTAATTTTTTAAAAAAATAGAGGGGTGGCGCATGGCCACACCCCCGATACCTCTGGGGTTGGCTCACTGGCCACCCCCTCCCCCACGGGTGGCAGCCACCCCTTTATTTTTTATGTGACTAAATGAAAAAGAAAAAATTTTGAAGTTTTTGGGTGTGGGTAGTTGTTATATATAAACGCAAATTTTGAGCGTCAATATTTTCAAAAATTACTTGGCGACATTTGAACAATAACACGCTATTCAAACGTCGCCTTTCACACGTGAATAGCGATGCATGAATAGTAAAGATATTCAAACGCCGCCATTCACATGTGAATAGCGATGTGTGAATAGTAACACTATTCAAACATCGTCTTTCCCGTGTGAATAGTAATACTATTCAAATGTCACTATTTTATGAATAATAACGTTTGAATAGTAAAACACCGCATTTTAATGACTTTCTTTTTTAATTAAAAATAATAATTTTTCTTTAAATTAAAAAAATATATATTATAAAATTAAAAATTAAAATAATTAATTAATTAATTAAAAAAAAAGGGTCACTATATCCCAAACATCACTAATTGAACTTTTTTTGTAGTGCATATTCAATGTCCTTTTAATTTTTGTTAAGTTGATTGTATTTTAGATCATATAATAATATAGTTTGTTTAGCTACTTTTTTTTGTTTTTTTAAAAAAAAAACACTGCAATGTTTGCCACATGATTGGATTGGACCGGATCCAAAGACCTAAAAAATTCATCTCAAAACTCCAACATTCTTATTTTTTATATCGCATCAAGCACATTTTATTACTATTCAAATAAAAAAAAATAATTACACAACAAATTTTTTCACTTTTTCATACAAAACATTCTTACGTTTTTTTCTCACATCAATCAAATTTGGTACAGTTTCAGTCCACTCCCTTTTTCAAGTTCTTTGCCAAACACACAAGGTCAAACCAAGGATTTGAAGATTAGATGAGGTATTAAGCAATAATATCATATCCATCTACTCCATTTTTTTGGTTTCTAAACGACTCATTCTTGGGCTTAGAAGCCTTCATGCAACAACCACTAACTCCAGAATTTAATGACCATATAATAACAAGCTTGGAGCTTATCGGCTAAGTAAACTCTTGGATCGATCATGGCTAGCTCTATAAAATGGCATCAGACCCAAAAGAGAGCCAAGCACCACAATCCTTCAAAGGGCAAAGAACTCGGAAGTGTCTTAAATGGCGGAAGAAGTGGTGTTGTTTGGTGCGTGGGGAAGCCCTTTTAGTCGCAGAGTAGAGCTGGCTCTGAAACTCAAAGGAGTTGACTACAAATACATGGAGGAAGATCTGACCAACAAGACTCCTTTGCTTCTCAAATACAACCCCATTCACAAGAAGATTCCTGTGCTTGTACACAACGGAAAGCCTATCGTGGAGTCCCAAGTTATTCTGGAGTACATTGATGAGACATGGCAAGGATATCCCTTGTTGCCCAAAGATCCGTACGAGAGAGCCATTGCACGTTTCTGGGCCAAGTTCATAGACGAAAAGGTAATTTCTTTTCTCTTAGCTTCCTTCAATTATAGTGTCTGTCTTCTGGTTTTTTGATAATCTTAGCAGAATTTTTTTTCTGATTGCTCATATGAATATGATAAAGATAAATCCAAAATTCCTTTGTACATCGCAGTCAAAAATATTCTAGCAGGTGTTGGAATATTTGTCTATCAATTTTGCATCATTTCTATAAACAAACGTTAAATAATCAATCCACCGAGAGACATGGCGGGAAAATGCAGCTAATCAGACCAAAATTTGAGTTTTTCTTTTTTCAGTGCTCGCCTGTGATATTTAAAGCTTTGTGGGGTGATGAGAAAGAGCATGAGAAGGCAGTAGAAGAAGCATCTAAGCTTCTAAAGTTCATAGAGGAAGAGCTTAAGGAAAAGAAGTTCTTTGGAGGAGAGAGTATTGGAATGATAGACATTGCCGCTAACATTATTGCCTTTTGGCAAGGAATTTTCGAAGAAGCTTCAGGAGTATAGTTATTGACGAAAGAGAAATTTTCCAAACTTACCAATTGGAGTCATGAGTTCGTGAGCAATAGTATTGTCAAGGAATGTCTGCCTCCAAGAGACAAACTAATTGCCTATCTACGAAAGCGCTTTGGGAGTCATAATGCTTCCAAATAGATGAATTTACCATGGACACTCACAGTTGGTGAAAAGCGCCTGCATAATAATCCTCCACGGTAGTAAATGGGCTTTGCCATGTGCTTGTAATTTCATCTTATTTTTTGCCATTGTGTTGTGACTCTGTTTTTCTAGTTCTTTTCATTTTGTATTTTTCAAGCTTTTAAAGTTTATGTCTGTAATAACTTAAAGGGTTAAATACTCCAAACCCCTCTGGGGTTTCTCAACTTTATTTTTTCTTTCCTGTGTTTTATTTTTGTCACATGAGATCTCTGTGGTTTTGATAATAGACCAAGTTAGTCCTCCGTCAGTTGACTTAATGAAATTTCATGTGGACCAATCACATGTTGACACGTGACACCTACTTAATTTTTTTTTTTTAATTTTTTTTTAAAAAAATGCATTTTCTAAAAAAATAAAAAATAAGTAAAAAGATTAGGGGTGGCCGAGCCACGCCCTTGGCCATTTGGGGGTGGCTCGGCCACCCCCTTGGCTGCCCCCCCCTCCCATCAAGATGGGGGTGGCAATCGGCCACCCCTTGGCCATGGAGCCTAGGAGGTGGCCGAAACCACCCCCAACTACCATTGGGGGTGGTCGACCTTGGGCTCCAAGGGGGTGCCTCGGCCACCCCCATCCGGCCAGATGGGGATGGCCCCCGATCTTTTTTCTTTTTCTTTTTTTTCCTTTTTTTTAGAAAATACATTTTTTTTTAATTTATATATATTTAAGTAGGTGCCACGAGTCAACATGTGATTGGTCCACGTGGAATTTTGTTAAGTTAACTAACGGTCAACTGACGGAGGACTAACTTGGTCTATTATCAAAACCACAGGGACCTCTTGTGATAAAAATGAAAACCCAGGGAGAAAAAAATAAAGTTGTAAAACCCCAGGGACTAATTTAGTATTTAACCCCAACTTCAAATAACCAGCAAGCGAAGCACAGTCTTGTAACTCTTCGAAATGATGGTTTCTCATTTCTCAGTCTTGGTCCTCTTGGATAAATTTATGTCATGTTCAATGTTTTGGGTCCAAAGGTCCAATTATGTAAATCTTTTTTCTTTTTCTTTTTTTAAAGGAAAATCTTTTTTTTTTTTTTCATTAATAGAGGAATCAAGAGCATTAAAACTTTTACAATCACAGAACATAACGTTCTGAAAGATCATAGCCGAAGCTAAAAGATCAAAGTTGTAACTAAAAGATTACACATCAAAGACATCAAACATCCGCTAACTTATAACTAATCTTCAGTTGGAATAACAGATCTGCGCTAGGCAGACACAAACTAATGCATAGGTAGCTCTTATTCCTCGACCCTGGAATCAAAAGGACCCCATGCCGACACACATCCTCCTGAACCC
The DNA here is from genome assembly GCF_901000735.1 of Corylus avellana. Classification (NCBI taxonomy): domain Eukaryota; kingdom Viridiplantae; phylum Streptophyta; class Magnoliopsida; order Fagales; family Betulaceae; genus Corylus; species Corylus avellana. The sequence goes on from NC_081549.1 coordinate 20,240,913, forward strand.
GAAAGCCAGGATATCATTCACATCCACAACCCCAGGGGTCTGGACCAAAATAACAAGCGAGGAGATCAAGAAAGAGGGCATAGCCTTATTACAAGCAGCAAGAAAAATACAGGGAAAATTAAAGCAATACAACTAAAAATTTAAAAATAGGAGCACACTAGGCAGATGACAGCAGCTGGAAGAAACGCCGATCGCGTGCTTGCCGGAAACCGATGCGTAGATGGCGTTGGAAGCACATCGCGGTGGGGACACGTGAAAAGACCCAGCAGAAGACAGTAAACGGCAAAGCTGGCGGTGAGGAGATCGGCAGTGCACTCAAAGAAATTGGGGGAAAGTTTGAGTGAATTCCCCATGAGTGGCACCCACAAAGTGTGCCCAAACAGCACCTAGCAAGAAAAAAAACAAGCAAGCAAAGAACAACAACAGGGAAAAGAAAGCGAAATCCAAAAACAAACACAAAAAAGAAAAGAAACACGACAGAGGGGGGGAAGGAAAATGGGATGGAGGGGGGAACGGATCAAGGAAAGAGAGAGGGAGGGGGAGGACCAAAGCCTCGGATAAATCTTTAAAATGATTTTGTCGCATTTACTATGTATTAATATTTTTAAATAAGTTATTCCAACCCCAAAAAAAAAAAAAGTTAAGGAGTTAACCGAGCTACAATATCATAGAACACGTTAAATACTTCTTAATATGTTATTAGAAAGATCGAGAATTGCACAGTACTCTATTCAATTATGACCACTAGCTAATAATTATTTAAAAAATGTGACGTACAAAATTGTGGATAAAGTAATATATAAATTGGGTTGGAGGAAATTTTTCCTCCTCATCTGTTAAATTGATTTAATTTGGTCTTTAAAGTAAGTAATATTCACGTGCATTTTTAATTACATGCTTTAGGAATAGAACTAGGTACTGTAAAAAAAAAGTATAATCCGTTCAAGTAGAGGTGTAAACGAGTCAAGCTTGAGCGAGCTTCCCTTGTTTGAGCTCGGCTCGTTTAAACTTTACTCGAGTTCGAGCTCGAGCTGAGCTCAAGGGCAAGCCAAAAAATCAAGCTCAAACTTGAGCTCATAATAAGTCGAACCGAGCCGAACTAGCCCGCGAGTTAGCTCTTATATTTAATTTATTTTAATTATAAATTTAAACTTTACAGCTCAAGAAGCCAGCTTGCATATGAGCATTTACTTAGCCTGGCTATCCAAGTATAGAGCCTGAGTCAATACATCAAGGCACTTGATTTCGAAGAGAGATGATATGCATCTTTTTATAAAAAAAAATTGATGCTATTAAAAAAAAAAAAAAACCATTAATTTTTAATATTAATATAAACAACTATGTGAACAACTACCAATTCGAACCTTATACGAACTACTCACGAGCCTAACCGAGTCGAGCCGAGCTTGCTTCGTTTAATATTCGAATCAGTATTTATGTTCACGAAACACCTCATTGAGTCGAGCATAAGCCGAACTTATACAAGTCGAGCCCAAACTCGCTTGTGAGGTCTTCGCTCACTTAACACCCTTCCGTCCGAGAAGAGAATTAAGAGGATTCCCACATGTGACCCAAGCACAGCTCTCTCAAGCATCAAAAATGGATAGATAATTCCTCCCATGACAATTTAGAAGGTTCTAGTATATGCGTATAAGGCCAACATGAGACCAAAGTTAGGCTTTCTATTAGACTATTACTAAGCTAACCATCACACACCTTTTCTTTTTGGGCTTTGACTTGAGTGTCGGAGTCCCGCCAATCTTCCAAGACTCGATCTAATGACTTTACCTTTTTTTCGCAAATACAACTCCTACTTAGAATGCGGACTGAAATCATTGTTGGTTCCGTGCACCAACAATGAAGACGCAAAATAAACTGGGCAATGCACGCGGAGTGAAGGAGGCCTAGGAGTAGGCAACATGTAGACTTGAAACAATTTGTAGAGTAATGCTAGAAGTCTTCCTTATATATGTCCATTCAAAATTGATGTGACTTGAAAATTATAATTTGATTTGTGATAGATTACTATTGAATTTTGATTCAAAGATAATGTTACGGGCCCTTCCATAATATTAGACTTTTATGTATTAAATTTATATTATGTTAGCATAAGTCGGTTAATCCTAGCTGTATTAGGGTTATGATATTATTTCAATAAGAGTCTCATGATGACTCAACCTTAGTTTATATTTCAATAAGAGTTGTTGATTCAGCCCTATTTCTCTTACGTAATATGTAATGAATCATCTATTTAAAGAAGTTATGCTATGAATAAATGCAAAAAAAAAAAAAAGAATTCATCCCAAACATTGTGTTTGAAAGGTCTAGGTTCCCTTATAATCTAAAGTCTAAGTTCCCTTAGAACCTAATTTATCTTGTTACGGACTTAGGTTCGTAACAGATAATTTCGATTTTTTTTTTATATGTCCACATGAACTTATAACATTACTCCATTTTGAGAGGAGTTCAAATTTTATTTCGGATTGTGTTTCAATAAAGGGGTAATTGTTTTTGTCCCCATGAACTACCATGCGTTGTCAATTTCTCCCCATGAACTGCCAATCTTACTGCCCAATCCCAACAAACTACCATTTTCTTCCCAAAACCCCCATTCCGTTAGTCAAACTCGTTAAATCAATTGAAATGACCAAAATACCCTAACTTTATATACAAAAATTATATATAATACCCTTAAAATTAAACAAATAAAAATATATATATTATTAATGTATCAGTACCAGTTTCAATAAAAACAAATCAAAAATGAAAATTAAAAAAAAAATTAAAATATATTAAAATTAATAAACACTTTTAAATTAATTTATAAAAATAAAAAATGTCAATAAAAAAATAAAAAATATTTTTAAAAATATTAATTTATAAAAATAAAAATAGGGGGTGGCCAGCCACCTCCTATTTTTTTTTTTAAAAAAAAAATATATATATATATATATATAAGTTTTATAGATTTATATTTGTTGTTTTAATTTTTATTTGGAGGTATTTATGTCTTTTGGAAAAAAATATAAAAAAGCCCCCCAAACTACCAGTTGTTTTCGATTTAGCTCCCTAATATTCCAAAAGTGATAAAGTAGCCTCCCAAACTACCAAACTATTGCATTTTGGCCACTTCGTTAGTCAAAACTGTTAGTTTGGACAGAAACTGCAAAACAACGTCGTTTTGTTACGGGAAAGTTACTATAATGTCCTTTTATGAAGAAAAAAAAATTGAGAAAAATATAAAAAAGCCCTCCAAACTACCAGTCGTTTTCATTTTAGCCCTCTAATGTTCAAAATGTGATAAAGTAGCCTCCAAACTACCAAACAGTTGCAATTTAGCCACTCCGTTAGTCATTACTGTCAAATATGATGACAAATTTACAACTACGTCGTTTTGGCAAGGGTAAGTTACCAAAATGCCTTTTTTGGAAAAAAAAAAAAAAATCATATTGAAACAAGCAAGCAAAACAGCGCCGTTTTTGCTTGAAATTAGGGTTTCCTTACACTTACCAAAATAGTGCCGCTTTGGTAAGTGTTAGGAATTAAAAGAAAAAACCCTAGACCCTACGCAGGTGACCCACAAAAAAACCCCCAACCCTAGTTTATCTCTTTTCCCAAAACACCGGCCACCACGTCGTTCTATCTCCGGCAGCCTGTAAATCTTACCCATAACTCAATTTTTTTATTGTATTTCGTGGTATAGCTGTCGGATCGGTGTTGTTTATCTACGAACGTAGTTTTTTTGTTTAATTTCTACAATGGGTAAGAATTTTTCGGTGGCGCTTTGTAGCCACTGGATGGTGTAGCCGGCGGTGATAGATGGTGGTGGCAGGGGCAATCGGTTTTGAGAGAGAGAGAGAGAGGGGCGTTGCGTTTTTTTCACTTGAGGGAGAAGGTTGCCGGAGATAGAACGATGTGGTGGCCGACGGTTTGGGGGAGAGAGATAAACTGGGGTTGGGGATTTTTTCTGCGTGGGGTCTAAGGTTTTTTATTTTAATTCCTAACACTTACCAAAATGGCGCTGTTTTGGTAAGTGTAAGGAAACCCTAATTTCAAGCAAAACGGCATCGTTTTGCGTGCTTGTTTTAATATGATTTTTTTTTCTAAAAGGGCATTTTAGTAACTTACTCTTGTTAAAACGACATAGTTTTGAATTTTTCATCATATTTGATAGTAATTACTAACGGAATTGCCAAATTGCAACTGTTTAGTAGTTGGGGGGCTAGTTTATCACTTTCTGAACATTATGAGGCTAAAATGAAAATGGCTGGTAGTTTGGGGGGCTTTTTTATATTTTTCCCAAAAATAAAATTTTCATAAAATGGCATTGTAGTAACTTACCCGTAACAAAACGACGTCGTTTTGCAGTTTCCGTCCAGATTGACGGTTTTGACTAACAGAGTGGCCAAAATGCAATAATTTGGTAGTTTGGAAGGCTACTTTATTACTTTTGGAATATTATGGGGTAAATCGAAAACGACTTGTAATTTGGGAGGCTTTTTTATATTTTTCCTATGTTTTTTAATGAGATTTAGCATCTAAAAGAGAACATTCCGTCAAATTTAACGAGTTTGATTAACGGAATGAGAGTTTTGGGAAGAAAATGGTAGTCTAATGAGGTCGGACAATAAAGTTGGCAGTTCATAGAAAAAAATTGACAAGGAAAAAGGTAATTTCAGTCTAATATGACATGAGAAGGCTGCATCATCTGCATATGGAATTTCCCTCTTTATCCAGCATATATTTTATTCTCCCTATGATCCTATCTAATTTTTTTTTTTTGTTTATTTGGCTAACATACTCTATATATAATATATGTTATCATGTAGATAAGAAAAAATAAAATAAAAGGGTTCTGTTGGGATCGACTGGGATTTGCCTAATGTTCAAGGATTTGCTCATTTACTTTTTTATCTTTTTTTCTTTTTTAATTGGTTCTAATCATTCAAGCAATAAAAAAATCATTCCTAAGAGGTAGTTCAATCGGCTGAAATTACTCCTAATAAAACAAAAACTACTAGTTTGAATCTTCCTCCCCTCCACATCAGTTACGTTTCTTGCAAGCATAAAAAGAAAATCCATCTCCTTCCACAGGTCTTTTGCTAAAAGTAATAAATTAAAATTATATTTTATTATTATTATTGAGCGAAGCCTGGCCGGTGTACTATAATGGTGCATGGTTTGGTCCACTGCTCTAGAGCATTCGGATATGTGATCGTCGGTAGCTGTCTAGCTGACATCATCCCTGATCTCAATTTCTTCAGACGTACAACTTACAAGAGACCAGTCAACGTTCTCCGTGTGAGTCGCCATGAAGTACCGCTAGCCGAGGACAAGTATACATTCATCTTTTTGGATTTTGGAAGCATTGGAGGAAAATTTTTTTTTTTTTTTTTTTCTATGTACAGTTGTTTTGTTTTTTAAATATTCTTTTAAAAATAAAAATAAAAGTTGCCAAGATTACTCTAAGAATTATATATTGTAGCCGAGATGGAAGACTCTGCATGCCCGAAGAGTAAACTAATTCTATAATAGCTCTAAGAGCGTCATCAATGAGCGTATAATTTTTTTTTTTTTTTTGGATGTTAGACTTGACTCTTGAGTAATATATAAGTTTTGGGCCCAAATGTAAGAATTCAAAGAAAGAATATGTTGAGCGTTGCAAAATGATCTAAATTGATCTAAATTTTATAAGTTTTGGGCCCAAATATAATTTTTATTTCTACAAGTCCTTATTGATCTAAATTGTAATTTTTACTGTCACACTATCATAATTTTATAACAATTATATAAGAATCTACTAAATAATGCGTATTAAAGTAAAAATTGGTTTGTTTGATAATAATAAAAAAAATAAAAATAAAAACACAAAGAGTGCCAAAATACACTTATAAAAAAAATGAAGCTTTTAAAAAGTTATTAAGACACATATTTTTCAACGCAACCGACTCTAAAAATCTGAAAACATAAAATAAATTTAATGATTGGCTTTTTATCCAAGTCTTTTGTTTGTTTTCTTTGTTTATGGATAAGTACTGCTTCCTCCCCAAGGCAGTAACTAGAAGTCTCCATGCTGCGAAGTTGCAACAACCACCAACTCCAATGTTTAATCATGAATAATGACCATGTAATAAATTTAATGATTAGCTTCTTCCCCAAGTCTTTTTTTTTTTCTTTGTTTTTGATAAGTTCTTCTTTCCCAAGGCAGTAACTAGAAGTCTCCATGGTGCATGCGGCAACAACCACCAACTCCGCGATCCAATGTTTAATGAATAATGAATATAATAGCAAGCGTAGAAGCTTATCGGCTAAGTAAGCTCTTGGATCGTGGCTCTATAAAAGGGCATCACACCCAAAAGAGAGCCAAGCACCACAAAAATTACACCACAGTACTACTCTTTAAACTGAAGTTCTCCAAGTCTCGTAATGGCAGAAGAAGTGTTGTTGTTTGGTGTGTGGGCAAGCCCCTATAGTCGCAGAGTAGAGTTGGCTCTGAAACTCAAAGGTGTTGACTACAAATACATAGAGGAAGATTTGACCAACAAGAGTCCTTTGCTTCTCAAATACAATCCCATTCACAAGAAGATTCCGGTTCTTGTACACAACGGAAAGCCTATCGTGGAGTCCCAAGTTATTCAATATATTGACGAGATATGGCAAGGCTATCCCATATTGCCCAAAGATCCGTATGAGAGAGCCATTGCACGTTTCTGGGCCAAGTTCATAGACGACAAGGTAATTAATATCTTTTCGATCTCTTAACTTCAATTATAGTGTTTGTTTGTTGGTTTTTTATAATCTTTCTTCAATTCAGTCCGCCAAGAAAAATTTTGAGTTTTTCTTTTTATTTCTTTGGTCAGTGCTTGCCGGGGGCATTTAAAGCTTACTTGGGTGAAGAGAAAGAGCGTGAGAAGGCTGTGGAAGAAACGTGGGAGGCTCTTAAGATTTTAGAGGAAGAGTTAAAGGAAAAGAGGTTCTTTGGAGGAGAAAGTATAGGAATGGTAGACATTGTCGCTAACGCCATTGCCTTTTGGCTTGGAGTTTTTGAAGAAGCTTCGGGAGTTAAGTTGTTGACAAGAGAGAAATTTCCCAAACTTACCAACTGGAGTCATGAGTTCGTGAGCAGCATTGTTGTCAAGGAATGTCTGCCTCCAAGAGAAAAACTAATTGCCTATTTTCGAAATCGCTTTGGGGGCGCCAATGCTTCGAAATAGACGAATTTACTATCAACACTCACAGTAAAGTGAAAATCGCTCACATAATAATCCACCATTGTAATAAGTGGGCTTCTACCGTGTGCTTGTAATTTCATCTTATTTTCTGTCATTGTGTCATGAATCTGTTTTTCTTTTCTTTTTGTTTAGTAATTTTCAGGCTTTTAAAGTTTATGTGTGTAATGACCTATCTTGTAATTCCATGGTTTCTCATTTCTTTTATCTTAGATGAATTTATGTTTCAAAGATTTGGGTCCAAAGATTACCAAATAATACTTAAAATGAATGGTAAATTATAAGCGCCAAAATGAGGACACTACAAGAAATTTGGTCATTAGCAACCAAACTATTAGCGGCGACCCAAATGTTGCCGCTAATGAGGGGTCATTAGCGGCAACTTTGAAAGTTGCCGGTATTTAGCTTTACCGTCCACTTACTACCAACTACCAAATAGCGGTCGCGTGTTGCCGGTATTTGTAAATAGCGGCAACTTTTTCCTCATTAGTGGCAACTTGGGGTCGCTGCTAATGACCATAATTTTTGTAATGGGAATTTGTTCTCAAAGGTTGAATTATGCATATTGGAATCCACTTTTTATGGTTTATAAAATAAGAATTATAATTTGGATGAATCTTATAAAATGATATTGTTAGGCATTTACCATGCATTAATATTTAAATCATTTATTCCATTAAGCTTTTTATTCTTTAGGGGTGGGCTGCATGGGTTGTCTATCTTCAATGAAAGACTTCAAGACAAATTATAATTTTTTAGAAATGTATCCGATGGAAACTAACTACAGCGTCGATAATTACCCTTATTTGTAGCACAAATGTTGTACGTTGTAGACTAGCCTCAGTTTTTTTCTTTTTTTTTTCCTGAGGCCAGAATTGAGAAGAGATAGATAATATTTCATTAAAAAAGAAAAATAAATAGTTTATAAACATACCAATTTCAACCGATTATTGTGGGATTACCTCGTGTAGAGTCTATTGCGTATTAATTAATGGTATATGGATATCATACAAATCTCTCGAGGGCTTGAGAGCCAAAACTCCCTCCTCCTATGGCAGTTTGTGTATTTGGGTTTTCTTAAGAGAGAGACATTGGGGAAGACAAAATGATTCAATCCCGTTAAATATTTGTTAATATGTGATTAGAAAGAGAAATGCACTCTATTTAATTATGACCACAAGCTAATAATTATTTAACAAATGTGGTGCACAAAATTATGGACAAAGTTATCATATAATTTACATCGGATAAAAATTTTTCACCCTAATCTATTAAATTAATATTTGTCTTTAAAGAAACGTAGGCATTGTAAAAAAATAATAATAATAATAATAAAAGAGTACAAAACTGGATTATTTCAATTTGGAGAAAAATTTTAGTCTCAAAATCATACTAGTATTCAATGTACTTTTCATTTTTGGTAAGTTTTGTATTTAAGATATCATTTAATAATATAGTTGTTTTAGATGCTATTTTTTGTTAAAAATAAAAAATCTACAATATTTTGAATGGTAGTTGGTTTCAATGGTTTTGAGTGGCATGTGACCGTCGGGATGACGCATTCTACGATGGTTCTGAGGTAAGGAATGACGCATGAAATTGTCTACCTTCCCGGAACCTAAGCTATTGTTAGATCTGTGTGATTTTTGGCTTTTGACAAATGGAATCTGAAAGTTGACCGTTGACGGATCCATTTTATAGCATCACTGGGAATTTCTGTATGCAACCACCGACAACTCCACGATTTAGTAGACCATGTGCTTAGAAAAAAGTTGTTTTTATTGACTACGTGACAGACACAAAGCCTTAATTATCGGCTAACAATAACAAAAAATAGTATTTAGAAAAATTCATAAAAAGAATATCATATCCCCAAGACAATAGCTACAAGTCTTCGTGCAACAACCACCAACTCCAGAATTTCATGACCATATAATAACAAGCGTAGAAGCTTATCGGCCAAGTAAACTCTTGGATCGTGGCTCTATAAAAGGGCATCACACCCAAAAGAGAGCCAAGCACCACAATCTTTCAAAGCGCAAGAACTCGCAAGTGTCTTAAATGGCAGAAGAAGTAGTGCTGTTTGGTACGTGGGGAAGCCCCTTTAGTCGCAGAGTAGAGTTGGCTCTGAAACTCAAAGGAGTTGAGTACAAATACATAGAGGAAGATTTGACCAACAAGAGTCCTTTGCTTCTCAAATATAACCCCATTCACAAGAAGATTCCTGTCCTCGTACACAATGGAAAGCCTATCGTGGAGTCCCAAGTTATTCTGGAGTACATTGATGAGACATGGCAAGGATATCCCTTGTTGCCCAAAGATCCGTACGAGAGAGCCATTGCACGTTTCTGGGCCAAGTTCATAGACGACAAGGTAATTAATATCTTTTCGATCTCTTAGCTTCCTTCAATTATAGTGTTTGTCTTCTAGTTTTTGGATAATCTTAGCAGCTCATATGTATATGAAAAAGATAAATCCAAAATTCCTTTCTACATTGCAGTCAAAAATATTATAGCACATGGGTCCGCTAATGTTGGAATTGTCTACCAATTTTGCATCATTTCTATAAACAAACGTTAAATAATCAATCCACCGAGAGACATGGAGGGAAAATGCAGCTGATCAGACTAAAATTTGAGTTTTTCTTTTTTCAGTGCTTGCCTGTGATATTTAAAGCTTTGTGGGGTGATGAGAAAGAGCATGAGAAGGCAGTAGAAGAAGCATCTGAGCTTCTAATGTTCATAGAGGAAGAGCTCAAGGAAAAGAGGTTCTTTGGAGGAGAGAGTATTGGAATGGTAGACATTATCGCTAACATCATTGCCTTTTGGCAAGGAATTTTTGAAGAAGCTTCGGGAGTAGAGTTGTTGACGAAAGAGAAATTTCCCAAACTTATCAACTGGAGTCATGAGTTCGTGAGCAATAGTGTTGTCAAGGAATGTCTGCCTCCAAGAGACAAACTAATTGCCCATTTACGAAAGCGCTTTGGGAGTCATAATGCTTCCAAATAGATGAATTTATCATGGACACTCACAGTTGGTGAAAATCGCTTGCATAATAATTCACCACTGTATAGCAAATTGGCTTTTGCGCCCCATGTGCTTGTAATTTCATCTTATGTTTTTGTCTTTGTGTAGTGACACTGTTTTTCTTGTTCTTTTCGTTTTCTATTTTTCAAGCTTTAAGTTTATGTCCGGCAAGCAAAGCTCAATCTTGTAATTCTTCAAAATGATGGTTTCTCATTTCTTTATCTTGGATAAATTTATGTCATGTTCAATGTTTTGGGTTCAAAGGCCGACTTACGTATATCCGAATCCACTTTTTATGGTTTATAAATAAGAATAAGAATTTCGATAAATTGTTTAAAATGATTTGTTAGGCATTTACAATGCATTAATATTTAAATAAGTTATTCCAACCCAAAAAAATAAAAAATAAAAGGAGTTAACTGTGCTACAGTATCATAGAACACGTTAAATACTTGTTAATATGTGATTAGAAAGATGTACTCTATTAAATTATTTTAAAAATGTGATGTACAAAATTATGGAAAAAGTAAGGGAAAACTTCACTAAGGACCTCCAAATTTCACCCGTTTTGAAATACCCCTCCTGAACTTCAAAATCTCTCAATTTAGTCCTCTGAACTTTCAATTGCTTTCAATTTGGACCCCTCCGTTAGATTTTAAACGTCACATGATGTTTATACCCTTGACTTTTGTATAAAATTTCAACTTCTAAAATGTTTTTTTTATTTTTATTTTTAAAAAAAAAACAAAAATTAGAGATATTTTGGTCTTTTTTGAATTTTTAACGGCTAAAATTAATGGAATGGTTCAAATTGAGAGCAATTGAAAGTTCAAGGGACTAAATTAAAAAATTTTGAAGTTCAGGGGATATTTCAAAATGGGTGGAAGTTTGGGGGTCCTTAGTGAAGTTTTCCCAAAAAGTAATCTATAAATTAGAGAAAAAATTTTACACTCCAATCTATCAAATTGATTTTGGTCTTTAAAGCAAGTAATAGTGACCTGCATTTTTACTTACATGCTCTAAGAATAGAACTAGGTACCGAAAAAAAAAAAAAAAAAAAAAACTGTCTCGAAAATATACTTGTATTCAATGTACTTTTCATTTTTGGTAATTAGTTTATTGTATTTTGGGTTTAAATAGTTCATAAACAAGGAAGCCCAATGCAGAAATGGATCCAAGACCAACTTATTTGTCAGAATCCGATAGAAACTAACTATAGCATCGATAATTATCCACCTATTTGTCGCGGAAATGTTGTAGTAGACTTGTAGTAACAAGTTATACATGAAATATCATAAAACGTTTAAAATTATTTTAAATTTTGTCGCATCAAAACTAAAATGTAAAAGAGGTAACTTCACTGAAAATTCTTGAACTTTCACTCGATTTGATAAACTTCCTCCTAAACTTTAAAATCTCTCAATTTAGTTTCATAAACTTTCAATTGCAATCAATTTGGACATCTTCGTCAGATTTAGCCATTAACTTTTAACAGCAAATCCTAAAAAGACTAAAATACCCCTAATTTTCATTTTTTTTTTTTAAAATAAAAAATAAATAAAAAGGAAAAAGACCACGCAGGTCAAGCTGGCCAAGACCCGCGTGGGTCCCTGCCAGAGACCTAGAGACCCTTTTTAAAAAAATAATAAAAATAAAAAATAAAAAATAAAATAAAATAAAAAGTGAAAGTGAGGGTAAATTTGGATTTTTTTTTTTTTAAAGTCATGGGTATAAACATCATTATTTTACTTTTAACGTTTTAAATCTAACGAAATGGTCTAAATTAAAAGTAATTGAAAGTTCAAATAACTAAATTTAAAAATTTAAAAATTTAAAAAGAATTTATCAAATCAAGTGAAAGTTATTGTTGAGCCACTACTCTAGGGCATTGGGAATGATAATTCATACATGTCATCGTCAGTTGCTGACATCATCCCTTATCTCAATTTCTTGAGACGTATAAGAGATCATCACTGACCCCTCTGCAGTCAACGTTCTCCCTCTATTAAGTTGTTGCCCAAAAAAATCATCTATTATTAATTGGCGTATAATTTTATTTTAGAGTTGACTCTTGAGTAATATATTTTGGGCCCAAATGTTACCGACACTTACTAAAAAGAATTCGGTCATTTTATGGCCATTTTATGAGTGCTGTGAAAGGACATTTTATGGCCATAAATATTGGTCATTAATTTTTATTTTTACAGATTCTTGTTAATTTAAATGTTGATTTTTATTGTCACATTATTATAATTGTACAACAATTATATAAGAGTCTATCAAATAACACAATTACTCTGGATGTAAATTCTTTCCAAAGTCCATATCGTGAGCCGTGAGGGGTTTGTTCCCATGTTTGACTTGCTAGTAAAGGGGATCAAGCTTAAAACAAAAAATTACTTTAACAGTTTTACTTTTCAACATACTTTCAAACATAATCTAAAAGTGAATTACTTAAAGAATTTAAAAAGTGCTTTTAATACAAAGTTAAAATTGGTTTGTTTGATAAAAAAAGAAAAAATTATAAAAAATTAAAAAAAAAATAATGAGACCTATTAAAATACACTATTAAAAAAATGAATCTTGTAAAAAGTTATGAGACCTATATTTTTCAACACAACCGACTCTAAAAATCTAAAAACATAAAATAAATTTAATGATTAGGTTTTTCTCCAAGTCTTTTGTTTGTTTTCTTTGTTTCTGGATAAGTACTGCTTCTTCCCCACGGCAGTAACTACAAGTCAACAACCACCAACTCCAATGTTTAAATGTTTAATGAATAATGACCGTGTAATAACAAGCATAGAATCTTAACCGCTAAGTCAACTCTTGGATCGTGGCTCTATAAAATGGCATCAGACCCAAAAGAGAGCAGCCAAGCACCACAAAAAATTACAGCACAATACTACTCTTTAAACTGAAGTTCTCCAAGTCTCGTAATGGCAGAAGAAGTGTTGTTGTTTGGTGTGTGGTTAAGCCCCTTTAGTCGCAGAGTAGAGTTGGCTCTGAAACTCAAAGGTGTTGACTACAAATACATAGAGGAAGATTTGACCAACAAGAGTCCTTTGCTTCTCAAATACAATCCCATTCACAAGAAGATTCCGGTTCTTGTACACAACGGAAAGCCTATCGTGGAGTCCCAAGTTATTCAATATATTGACGAGATATGGCAAGGCTATCCCATATTGCCCAAAGATCCGTATGAGAGAGCCATTGCACGTTTCTGGGCCAAGTTCATAGACGACAAGGTAATTAATATCTTTTCGATCTCTTAACTTCAATTATAGTGTTTGTTTGTTGGTTTTTTATAATCTTTCTTCAATTCAGTCCGCCAAGAAAAATTTTGAGTTTTTCTTTTTATTTCTTTGGTCAGTGCTTGCCGGGGGCATTTAAAGCTTACTTGGGTGAAGAGAAAGAGCGTGAGAAGGCTGTGGAAGAAACGTGGGAGGCTCTTAAGATTTTAGAGGAAGAGTTAAAGGAAAAGAGGTTCTTTGGAGGAGAAAGTATAGGAATGGTAGACATTGTCGCTAACGCCATTGCCTTTTGGCTTGGAGTTTTTGAAGAAGCTTCGGGAGTAAAGTTGTTGACAAGAGAAATTTCCCAAACTTACCAACTGGAGTCATGAGTTCGTGAGCAACATTGTTATCAAGGAATGTCTGCCTCCAAGAGAAAAACTAATTGCCTATTTTCGAAATCGTTTTGGGGGCACCAATGCTGCTAAATAGTCGAATTTACCATTGACACTTACAGTAAAGTGAAAATCGCTCACATAATAATCCACCATTGTAATAAGTGGGCTTCTACCGTGTACTTGTAATTTCATCTTATTTTCTGTCATTGTGTCATGAATCTGTTTTTCTTTTCTTTTTGTTTAGTAATTTTCAGGCTTTTAAAGTTTATGTGTGTAATGACCTATCTTGTAATTTCATGGTTTCTCATTTTTTTTATCTTAGATGAATTTATGTTTCAAAGATTTGGGTCCAAAGATTACCAAATAATACTTAAAATGAATGGTAAATTATAAGCGCCAAAATCAGGAATTTGTTCTCAAAGGTCGAATTATATATGCATATTGGAATCCACTGTTTATATCCGATAGGAATTTGTTGTTTGGTGTGTGGGCAAGCGCCTTTAGTCGCAGAGTAGAGTTGGCTCTGAAACTCAAAGGAATTGACTATAAATACATAGAGGAAGATTTGACCAACAAGAGTCCTTTGCTTCTCAAGTATAACCCCATTCACAAAAAGGTTCCTGTGCTTGTACACAATGGAAAGCCTATAGTGGAGTCCCAAGTTATTCTAGAATATATTGATGAGACATGGCAAGGATATCCCTTGTTGCCCAAAGACCCGTACGAGAGATCCATTGCACGTTTCTGGGCCAAGTTCATAGACGACAAGGTAATTAATATCTTTTCTCTAATTACCTTCCTTCAATTTTAGTGTTTGTCTGCTGGTTTTTTATAATCTTCCTTCGATTCAATCCACCAAAAAAAATTTTGAGTTTTTCTTTTTTATTTCTTTCGTTAGTGCTTGCCAGCGACATTTAAAGCTTGCTGGGGTGAAGAGAAAGAGCGTGAGAAGGCTGTGGAAGAAACGCACGAGTTTCTTAAGTTTCTAGAGGAAGAGCTAAAGGAAAAGAGGTTCTTTGGAGGAGAAAGTATTGGAATGGTAGACATTATCGCTAACGCCATTGCCTTTTGGCATGAAGTTTTTGAAGAAGCTTCGGGAGTAAACTTGTTGACGAGTAGAAATTTCCCAAACTTACCAACTGGAGTCATGAGTTCGTGACTAACAGTGTTGTTAAAGAATGTCTTCCTCCAAGAGACAAACTAATTACCTATTTTCGAATTCGCTTAGGAGGCGCTAATGCTTCCAAATAGACAAATTTACCATCGACACTCACAGTTGGTGAAAATCACACACATAATAATCCATATTGTAATAAGTGGGCTTTTGCCGTGTGCTTGTAATTTTATCTTATTTTCTACCTTCGTGTCATGACTATTTTTCTTGTTCTTTTCAGGCTTTTAAAGCTTATGTGTGTAATGACCTATCTTGTAATTTCATGGTTTCTCATTTCTTTTATCTTAGATGAATTTATGTTTCAAAGATTTGGGTCCAAAGATTACCAAATAATACTTAAAATGAATGGTCCGAATTTGATTGCGTTTTTTTTTTTTTTTTTAACAATGACTAATTCAACAATTAATTGTAATCACCATATCAGCATTATAAAATACTTTATAAAAAAAATATAATTTTTACTATTACTCTTATATTTTAATAATTTATAACATTACTTTTTTTTTTTTTTTTTTGAAAAGAGAATCCAGACTTGTATTGATTAACAGCATTCCTGCTCAACAAGAACAATCTCCTGGATACATATAGGACATTCCAGAAACCAAACTTGCTCTACAGTGGAAACAAAAGCAAACTTAGCTAATAAATGGGCAGCCTCATTGCCAGTTCTTCTAACATGTTTAGCCTCCCAGTGGGCTGCCGTGTTAAGCAATAATTTTGCCCCTTCAATCAGATGTCCATAACTCCGCATGCAAATTGAATCTGTACGTAGAGATTGTACAATCTCTAGTGCATCACCTTCCACCTCAATCTTATGGAAACCCCTTCTAGAACAGAAATCAGCCAACTTCCACGCACCATAAGCTTCTGCAGATGAAGGGTCAAGCTGAGCAGAAAAAAGAGTACTAAGCGCTGCTACAACCTTTCCTTCATAATCACGAATTACTATACCAATACCTATCTTCCCTCTATCTCGATCAACCGCAACATCCCAATTTGCCTTGACTGAACCCATATTCGGCGCCTTCCAACTAGCTTCCAGCAAGATGTTTGGCTTGAATAGGTTATCACGACGGACTTGGTCAGCAGAATTGGAGGCCTCTTGCTGCTCTTTTGCTCTACGAATTAACAAGGAAGGAGACAGAAATTCGCCACCAAAAACAACATCATTACGTCTAAGCCAAATGAGCCTTGCTGTAATAGCAATAAACTGTAAGTCTTCCATTTCAAACTTGTCATGCATCTGTTTAAAAATGTTCAAAAAAGAGTCCTCAATCACAGCACATTTTTGGATCCGGGAAGGGCATTCAAACCAAACATCCGAAGCTGCTGGACAATTCCAAAGAACATGACTTACTGTTTCAGGTTCCATCTTACAAATGGGGCATATAGGATCTTCAATCACACCTCTTCTATGCAGATTCTCCCTTGTAGGTAAGATATTAGCACAAGCCTTCCAAATAAATGACATTAATACTCGAGGTCCCCTTACACGCCAGATATCCCTCCAGATTTGGATGCTATGGTCTGTATTGGAGCTACTGCCTATAGTACTTTCCATCATGGATTTAGCAAAATGATAGGCACTTCTCACACTGAAATCTCCCTTAGAAGATCCTACCCACACCATACGATCACTTTGTTGTCTAGGACATATAGGCATACTACATATAGTATCTGCTTCTTCCTTCCTAAAAATGCTATAAACCAGTGCCTTTTTCCACCATTTAGTATCTTCATCAATCAAAGAACACACCCTAGCATCATACTCAAGAGTATTAACAGGAGATTGTACTGCATAAGTAGTTGGTAAAGGGATCCACCGATCCTGCCAGACTTTAATTGACTTGCCATCTCCTACTCTCCACATCATACCCTCCTGAAGTAGTTTCCTGGATGACCAAATACTTCTCCAAGCATATGAGGGTCTTCTCCCTAAATTGGATGTTTGAAAAGATGCCTTAGGATAATATTTCTCCTTAAAAATCTGAGCAACCAAGGAGTCATTATTATGAATGAGCCGCCAACCCTGCTTAGCAAGAAGAGCTAAATTAAAACATTCCAAATCTCGAAACCCCATCCCACCTTTCTCCTTTGCCCTTCCAAGCTTCTCCCAACTCATCCAAGCCATTTTAGTGTCATTCTCCTTATGCCCCCACCAAAACTTAGACATCATGGAATTGATCTCATGGCAAAGCGTTTTAGGTAGCAGAAAAACACTCATCGAATATGTAGGAATCGCCTGGATAACTGCTTTAAGCATAATTTCTTTCCCAGCTTGAGAGAGAAACTTCTCTTTCCAGCCACTCATTCTATCCCAAATCCTCCCTTTTATACTAGAAAAAGCAATCCTTTTTGATCTACCAATTAAAGCAGGAAGCCCTAAATATTTCTCATACCGTTGTGTGGAAGAAACCCCCGCAAGAGATAGGATATGAGCTCTTGTATCTGCCGGAGTATTCCTACTAAAAAACAAAGAAGTCTTCGTCTTATTCAATTTCTGACCTGAAGCTCTCTCATAGGTCTCCAAAATCTCCTGAATATGCTCCCATTCAGTCCTATTCGCTTTACAGAATAGAAGACTATCGTCAGCAAAAAACAGGTGGTTCAGTCGAATGCCCCCTTTAGTAACCGGGAGACCTGTGATTCTTCTTCCCCGTTCCGCCTTTTGTAATAGGAAACTCAGCCCTTCCGCACATAGTATAAAAAAATAAGGTGAAAGTGGATCTCCCTGTCGGATGCCTCGGGTCGGTATAATTTTGCCATAGGGTTGCCCATGAACTACCACTGAATACGAAACAGTACGAACACAAGTCATGGTCAGATTAACCCACCGATCATTAAACCCAATCTTACGCATCATCAACTCCAAGAAATCCCACTCCACCCTGTCATAGGCTTTGCTCATATCCAGCTTAAGTGCCATATGACCCTCCCTCCCCTTCATTCTACTATCCATGGTATGTAGAGCTTCAAATGCCACCAATATATTATCTGTTAGAAGTCTACCTGGTATAAAGGCACTCTGGGTAGAAGAAATAATATTGGGTAACACCCTCTTCATTCGGTTAGCTAACACTTTAGCAATAATCTTGTAAATAACATTACAAAGACTAATTGGCCGAAATTCTGTAATTCTAGTAGGGTTGCTAACTTTTGGAATAAGAGCTATATTGGTAGCATTGATATCCTTATCAAAAACATCAAAATTGAGAAAATCAAGCACTGCATGACATACCTCTCCTTGCACTGTTTGCCAAGAGTTTTGATAAAAACAAGCTGAAAAGCCATCCGGACCCGGTGATTTCAACGGATGCATTTGATGGAGTGCACATTCCACTTCAGCAACTGTAAAAGTCCTAGTTAGTGTGACATTCATCTCCTCCGTCACTCGGGCACCCATACCCTCCAAACACTCATGCACACCTTGGACTTCCCCTGCCGTAAACAAGGCTGTATAGTAATGAACAAAAGCTGCTCCAATTTCATCTTGCTTCCTCCACATGGTCCCAGATTCATCCACAACCTGTTTAATCTGATTAATTTTCCTTCTATGGCTCGCCCACGCATGAAAGAAAGAGGTATTCCGATCCCCATGTTGATACCAATTCTGTTTGGCTCTTTGCTTCCATTTGAGGTCCTCCTGCTCCATTATAAAATCAATCTCATGCTTCAATATTTTAATTGACTCACAATTTGCTGGTTCCTCATCCCGCTGCAGCAACTCCAGCTGTTTAGTTTTATCTTTGATTTTCTTGGTAGCATCTCCAAATTTACGTGAACTCCAAGAAGATAAATCAGCTTGACAGTTAGCCAATTTCTGCTTTACCACCTGCATTTTGGACCCTCCTAACCCGCCACTGACCCAAGCTTCTTCCACCACCTGCTTATAGTCTTCGTCTACCATCCATGAGGCTTCTATTTTAAACTTCTTAGAATAAACTGTACGCCTCATCTCTCCACCACCCAGCCGCAAGCAAAGTGGTTTATGGTCACTGGATCTCGCCGCAAGTACCCATACTTCAGACATCTGATGCCCTTCACACCATTCACGGTTCCCCACAGCACGATCAAGACGCTCTTTTGTGAAATCATCCCCCTCTCTACAGTTGGTCCATGTAAATAAAGACCCTCTATAGCCTAAATCAGACAATGAGCAGTCTTGTAATACCTCCCTGAAAGCTTCCATCTGCCCCTCTCTTGTCATAACCGTCCCGAATTTCTCAGATTGTGACACAATCTCATTAAAGTCACCGATCACCAGCCATGGTTCTGGAGTGAAATACTGCAAATGCCGCAAGAGTGCCCATGACTCATATCTTTTTGTCCAATCGGGATGCCCATAGAAGGTCGTAAGCTTCCAAGAACTGTCACTGTCTTCCTGCATGACTATGGAGTTAATATGTCTTCTTGAAAAGTTTTGTATTTCCAGCTTAATATCATTCCTCCAAAAAAGAGCAAGACCCCCGCTACTCCCCACCGGGTCCACCACAAAAAGACCCATGTAACCCATTTTCACCCGAAGAAATTCCAGCTTATACTTCTGACACTTTGTTTCCATAATAAACAAAATGTTGGGATTATTCTCCTTTACCAAGAGGCAAAGGTCACGAACTTTCCGAGGGCTCCCAATTCCCCGGCAGTTCCAACTTAACAGATTCATAATGCTAGGCGGGGCTGCTCAACAGCCTCCGCCTGTGTGGATTTACTTTGGTAAGAATCAGCCATTATCTTTCTACTTTTCTTACCTGCATTCACCCCCTGCTTTTCAACCACTCCGCCTACTGCTTTCCGCTTCTGCTCACCAAAGGAACCCGAAGCCCTTCCTTCTTCTGAAAATTTCTTAAACCGAGCTTTCTTCTTCCAAGTGCGTACACTCTTCAAACCTGGCCGTGATATCCCTTCCTGTGGTACCTCTGTAGTATCTCCTCCATTCGGTTCCATTTCATCACCACATGATATAGACTTCTCTGCATGCAAAGTATCTATTATCAAAGCACTAGAAGGGGACACGTGAACCATAGTTTCATCCTCCATTATGGGAATCTTCTGGACCACATCTTGGAATGTGGGAGTCACATTGGTGTTCTTGAAGATTGGAACATTTCCACACGTGCCTTTCAACTCTGTTTCAATTGAAACGTGGCATATTGGGGAGACTTGAGTTAAAATTTCCTTACCCTTACGTGGAACTTTATCTACCAACTTACTCTTTTCAAGCATTCTAGCACGAGGTACATGATCTCCCCCACATGACCCGTAATATCCTAAATCTTCTCCACCCTCATCACCACGTGTATGGCGATTATTCCTCACGTTCCCGGTAGAAGAGGAGCTACGTGAATCAAACTGCTGCTCATCACAACCGCCGTCATCAGAATTCTGCTCCTCCCCCATTTTGGAATTCCTAGGCCTACCACCGCTGCCATTTGAAGAATTTTGCTTACGCACCTCCGCCCTCAACGAGGTTCCCCACTCTTTCTTGTCCTCTGCCGCATGCACCCTTGAATCTTGCCTTGCAGGACACCCCAACCTACCATGGACCACCCTCCCACAGAAGAAGCAAAACATTGGGAGTTTTTCATATTTAAAAACTACCCAATAGGACTGATCACCCAAATGCAAAGCTCTCCCACGCTCCAATGGTTTTGAAAGATCAATATGCACCCTTAATCGTAGACAACGTCCCCAGCCAGCCCCATCCCCTGCTAAATCGACATCCTCCAATTCCCCCATAGATTCACCAATCTTTATGCCCACCGCCTTAGACATGCATAATAACGGCATCTCATGAACCTGAATCCATATAGGAGAAGACATGAATGTCATCTGTGATGGAGGAGTCTTCCCGTCAAACTCAGTAATGACCAAAATCTGTCGATCAAAAGCCCACGGCCTTCCTGCCAAGACCCTCCTCTTATCAATGGCATCAGAAAATTCAAACAACCATAGATTGTCTTGAATTTCTTTGAATACTACAGTCCCTATAGTCCTCCAAATCCTAGTAAGGACAGTTTTAAAAGCCTCTTTATTTGTAGACTTCTCTGACCATAATCTGCCCACCAGACATTGTTCACCTTGCTTCCTTACAACAGAGACCTCCCCTTCTGTGATCGAAATCCCTTTCTGTTCTCCGCCAGTCAGTGTTATCCGACTACATAAATCTTCCAAAGCTTCGACCATCTTCTTTCTCCACACCCAACTACTCGAACTAACCACCCAAAAAAACCCCCCTCCTGTCAAAACAGAGAGAGACTTTCCCCTCACCTAGTTGTGCCACTCCAAGAAACCCCAAAAAGAATCCCAGAGAGAAACCTAGAGAGAGACGCCAGTTGTTTTTTTAGTAGTGAACTTGATTTATAACATTACTTTTATACTGTACAAGTTGAATGTGGAGTCCAGGAAGTGCAACTATTGTTTGGACGTGTAGGATCTAGATCCTTCTCACCCTTGCAGAAACTTCCAACAATGAAGAAAATCTAGTAAGTGGATCTGGGGTTGAATTGATTGGTGGAAGGGACTAATCAAAGTCAACGCTGTGGTAATAGCTATGAAAATATTTATATTTTTAGCAGGCAGGGACCTCGACTAACATCTTTCAAGCACTATCTTTTGTAAATATTCTCTGTAGGCTTGCCGAGATAAGAAATGATACATGAAATTCAGATTTTTGTTACAAAAATAAAAAAAATAAAAAATATAATAACAAGCAGAGAGGCTTAATTATGGGCCAAGTAACCTATGAGATCGTTGCTTTATAAAAGGGCATCAACAAAAGGTTAAGTTGATTAAAAAAATTGTAAACTTAACCATTTAAATCTTCAATTTCAAATCCTATCAATTGCAATATTGGAAAATGGTTTAAATTGTTATTCATCAAATCTTGTGTATATCATAGTGCTAGCTGCATCTTCTTATCTTCATCATAGATAAGAAGATGTGTGTTATTTTTGAAAATGCTCACAAAGATTTCTTCAACATTAACAACAAAATGAAAATTCACGGTAATCGGCATATACATATTTACAAACGACAAAGAGATTAATAAATGACAAGACAAGGACCTTAAACAGCCCGTGTCTTATGGCCATTAAAAATCTGCAGAGTGAGGCCGAATTAAATACGCCAAATATAAGTATAAAATATTCTTCATAATTGATGAGCAGAGGAGTACATATCCATGATCCATCCATCTATTTAGTGTTCAATTGTCCTCCAAAAAGGAAATTCACATGTATTCAGGAAAACATAAAATGGAAGCAGGGGGCAAACGTAAATGATAACAACAATAGATATCGCTCAAAATCAAGATCCAAATTACTTGCCAAAGCTTGGATCCTTGACTATGGTGACAGGACAAGTAGCATTCACGATCACATAGTTGCTCACACTCCCAAGCAGAATCCTGTTCCACAAAGGCACGATTACAATCACCCCAGAAACGACACACGATTGATATTTTGATTGATTTGAGAAAAAAAAAAAAAAAAACTCCATGTTTTTACCTTCGGATGGTACTGAGTCCCCTGCTTCCCATTACCAGAGAGTCCAGCTTCAGATCTTCAGCAGCATCTACAAGCTTTTCCCTCGCATCTCCCCAGTACAGTTTCGTCAGAATGTTCACCTAAAAATCACATTCATACCCACCCAATAAAAGCCATAAACATTAACACTAACATGCTATTTAACAAGAAAAGAGAAATTTTTTGGATCCCACCAAAGAAAACTCAAAAACAGAGGAAAAAAAAAAAAAACCTCTTTCTGTCTCGCAGCGGTGTCAAGGGTATCAAGAACCTCGATATCAGGCTTGACATCGTACTTCTTCATAACCTCCGGCTCTCTGAACTCAACCAGAGGAATCAGAGCTACAAAAACCCCATATCAAATTTCAGATCAGATCAAAGCCAGGAAAAAAGAAACGAAAGATCGACAACATGAAGAAGACACTTACGAGCGCCAGATTTGTCCCAAAGCTGGCTACGAGACTCGTCGAGTTTGTTGGGGTTAATGTGGATGATGAAAATGGTATCACCTTTATCGGCTAAATTATCTACAGCCCATTTCAGGGCGTTCTTGCTGCTCTTTGAGAAATCCATGGCCACTCCTATTTTCCTATCCTTCACCATTTTTTCTGTCTCTTAGCTTCTTCTACTTCCCCTTTCTGCTACCTCTGGCTTTTGTAATCAGAGGAAAAAAGAACAACGGCGCTTAACGCGTGAGTAACGTCAAAAAGCTTGAAGATTCCCAGAAGAAAAATTGGTTTTGGTTCGTCTCGACTCTTTTACAGGGACAGGTTTCTGATGCCTTTGGGCTTTTGGTTTAAGCAGGTAGTAAAGGCAATAAGATATGAATACTTGTACGCTTCAGTTTGATCCAACGATTCGGTTTAATTGAATCAGAGCCGTCTACGTTTCCAGTCGGGTCCACTTGATGGTTGGTCCGGATTCACCGACAGTTGATGGGTGCCTGCTCCACATTGTTTCCCACTACGGCACTACCCCAAATCCGCGTGGCTAGGATTTCTTCTATCTTAAAGTTAGAAATGAGAAATTTATTTTACTAACAAAAAAATAATAATAAAATATTATTTTATATTAAAAATAAAAAATAAAGAGTGGTTAGCTACTCTAATCTTTTAGCTAAGGGTGGTTCTCAAGCCACCCTCAATGACCGGCTAAGGGTGGTCCAACTATCTCCTATAGCCAAACTAAAAAAAAAAATTGTTTGGT
Source organism: Corylus avellana (assembly GCF_901000735.1). Taxonomy (NCBI): domain Eukaryota; kingdom Viridiplantae; phylum Streptophyta; class Magnoliopsida; order Fagales; family Betulaceae; genus Corylus; species Corylus avellana. The sequence continues at coordinate 20,264,702 of NC_081549.1, forward strand.
CCTTGGGGGTAGGGCCATATGAAGCCACCCTAAACCAAAGCCACCTCCAACCTCAAATGAGGTAGTTTGTGTACTCTTAATTTTTTATAATTTTATTTTATAATTTTTTTAAAATATATATAATATTTTATTATTATTGTTATTAATGGGACAAAAAATAATAATAAATGAATATAAGAAGAATAAAATTAAAGACAATTCAACCGGAGATTGAGTGGATGAGAAGGCATAGGATTTTTTTAGGAATAGAGATTATTATACCCAAATCAGAAGATCAGCAATAGGATTGCAAATGGAAAACGGAGAGCAAGATAAGTACAAAATTTAAAACAAGAAGCTACTCGGAACCTTCCCTATTCCTTTTCATGCGCATAATATTTACACGTAATCACATGTGACTATCTCATCCTGAATAGCTCCTACAATTCCACGAATAACATTTAGAGAAATATGAATATTGCAAAATGCTACAAATAACTCTTGGGTCAAAATTTAAAGATGGCAATTTGTGTTTATTGTCTAATTGAGATAAAATCAGGATTTTTTAAAACTATATAAGTTAACATTAATACAACTAATTTAATTAAACAGATCAGACTCTTCAATCCTAACTTGCTAATTTGATGTTTGGTTAATGCCGTAACACAAATCATGTCATAAATTATCAATTCTAAATGTCATGAGTGGAGTTCATGCCTTATCGAAGTATGAATATAATACTATATATGGGTCAACTATAATCCGATTCGTTTAATTAAATATATTGAACTCGTCAATTCTAACCCGCTAATTTATTTTAAACTACAGCTTTTATTAGGTAAAAATATATCCTCTAATCCCATGCAATAATCTGAATTTTTTAAGTTTTAATGAGCGAACAAAGAAATAGATGGGATTGATTGGTGCTCTAAGAATTTAGATCATGTGAGATGAAGTTGTCCTATTACATTGTAATAAAATAGCCTCATTGTACAAAATCCCCACCCTGCTTCAAACTGGCATAGCAAAATTGGCATCATCAACCTGCCTATTAAGCACGTGGTCATAATTTAGGCAGATGGTCCTCCACGCAATTTATTTCGTACAGAATATGCAATTCCCATGTCAAGAAATACACAATTTGTAGGAGAAAATATCAAGAAATAGTCGGAGATTCCCAAGTGTGTGGCTCTGGCTTAGGGAGAAAAATCAACATATGAAATCATCGATATTAATGTCGCCATGAAAAATCAGATAACACAACGTCAAACCAAGGATTTGAAGATTAGATGAGATATTAAGCAATAATATCTTATCCAACTACTCCATGTTTTGAACGACTAAGTCTTATGATTTTTCAACTCTACATAAGAAGAAGAAGATGATTCGAACTAGTGACCTCTGTTTTATACGATTTCTTGTATCCTAAGAGGTGGTGGCGGGAAAAAAATAATTTTGAAAAAATTCAGTTATTAATTTGTAGAACAAACATAAGTAAACATGGGAGTTTTATATATTTAATAATTGATTTTTAAAAATATATATAGAAGGAAAGGCAAAATAAAGATAAATAGCAGTTATCAAAATAAGAAAGTACTCGTACGGGATTATAGGTGGAAGAGTTCGTCTAATATCTTTTTGTCAAATACAATTTACAAAGATTCGTGTCAACCGTTTGGTACCCGTACCACCATTGAGACCCTGACATCCATCAAACTCACGTGGTTGAAAACTGTCATATTAGTCTCGGGTAAAGATAAACAGCACGCGTACAAAAAATTTAAAAAAAAAAAAAAAAAAAAATTTGCACGGCGTACCACGCACGCCGCGTGCTGTGAATCAGTGCTCGTTAGTCCCCACCACTAACCGTTTTTCTTTTTCTTTTTTTTTTTAAAAAAAAGAATGTTAACCAAAAAAAAAATCTACTTGAACTTTGGCCCATCTATTGAATTTAACGAAATGTTAGAAATTATATCTTTATTTTGTAATTATTTTATACTAAAATGGCAGTAATAAACTATTGAATTAGTCTGTATAATGTAATGCTAAAAGGAGAATTATAGTTCTTTTTGAATTCTCTCAAATTTTTTTTTAAAAAAAAAAGATAATTGATGGAAACGAGAGAGTGTTCAGTGTTGGAAGGCGAGGATACAGCGAAGAAGTCGCCTTTTGAGGATAATGTTGTCAAGCTTGTGATCAAAGAGTGAAGATACAGCAAACAAGACCCATAGGCCTATTGGGCCGTCTGAATTTGAACCTAATTGGGCTTGTGGGTTGAGTTGAACGAAGGCACACCAAAAGATGACCGATACCAAGATATTGTTCGGTTGGAGGCCTCTCTTAAACAAGCCAGAACTAGCCCCAAACAACTCCAGAAGAGTTTGGGCCTTACTCGCAAAAAAAAAAGCATTTTGTACGCCTGTTTTTGTTTTTGTATTTGTTTATATATATATATATTGAAGTAATTAAGGCAAATATAATAGTTTCATTATGATGCTAACATAATTATATTATAACATTACACATTAAAGGAAACAACCATTGGCAAAACACAAAATAAATTACGTACGTTGTTCAATCAATTGTTTCTAGCTTCTAGCAATATAAAAAGTTTAACCAGGTTATTTGTACCACGCTACACAAAAATAAATAAATAAAAAATAAAATAAAATAGAAGAAGAAAAAGAGGCCAATTTTCTGAAGTCTAAACTATATTTTTGATTAAATAGTTTAGTTTTTAGCGCCATATACGAATGAGTAACTAGAAATAATCTTTATACACCAATAAAAAAAAAAAAAAAAAAATTTGAATGTTAAGACTTTGTTCTTTATTGAATATAAACAACAAGAAGTCTTTTGGTGCACTAAACAACTATTAAAAATATATAAGAAATTTAACATTGCAATTTAAACTGATTTAAGATAATGAAGAAGAAAGAACATTTGTACAAAAGAGAGTTTACAATACTAAAAGAGATAACTAGCAAAGTCACCAAAAGAAGAGAGAATGATGAAGAATGTTTCATATTTAGATGAAAAAAGTACACTAGCTAAAACACTTCAATTTAACCTCAAAATGAATGAAAAACACACCTAGACTTATCCCATATATATAGCAAAGAATAAGCGCAATATGTCTTAAGCAAATACCGTAATATAAGGAGAAGAATATTGTCCGTTGAAATCTATAAGTGATTCATGCATTTGGAAAAGAATATAATCTTTTTATATAAATCTAATATGCCAATTGGAGCATTTTCTTTTATTTGTAAAATTTATTTTTTTTGTTATGAAAATAAAATCTAAACCATTAATTCAGTTTTTTATTTGGTTTCTTTCTTTGCCTTGTTATGAGAATGGAACATTTCAATGATTTCATCATCTTTAACTGTTTTTCCCCATTTTGAACGTATAAAGGAGATGAATTCTATTTTTCCCATCTCCTTAGCATTTATTCCAATATTCAAAAATGACTTTAATATTATTTGATTCCCTTATTTAATGTTATCGATTTTTTTAAGCCTTATTTTAAGAATGTAAGGTTGTTGTCCCCAAGAGGTAGTTCAATCGGCTAGAACCACGCCTAATGAAGCGAAGGTCATTAGTTCGAATCCCCCTCCCCCTCTTGTGTGGACATGTCAAAGAAAAAAAAAAAAAAGTAAGGTGGCATATAATTAAATTTTTAAGAGAATCAAATAATATTAGTGTATTATCTAATTACTTGTTTACCAAATTATTGAATAATAAATATTTATTAGTAATAAAATCGTATTCTTTTATGACCATTGGGATGCTATGTTTTTTTCACTTCAAAAATTGTTCCATTAATGGTTAAGAATGATACAAGTTACAATAGGACCGTAGCCAAAATGGTCCCGAGTAATAGTTACACAACAAACGGCTGTCTGTTTCTAGGGAAGATAAAAGAAGGATCAGATTCTTTCAATTTTTAGAATAATTTTATGATAAATTCTTAAAATACTATTTTTTTTTAAAAAAAAATTAAACAGCTAAATTCAATGGTCTTATGTTAAGATAGAATGAATCAATAAATAATTAATAGTCTTACAAAGATGATAGATATTAATAGTGAAATTGGAATAATTATATTATATTATATTAGAAAATTTAAAAGGATTTTGCTCGATAATAAGAAAATGTTGGTGGACCGCCGTTTCAAGAAAAGTGGGGTGGGGGGGAATGACTTAACAATTTTTAGTGATGGCACGGAACACTCTAGCACAATAGCAGGCAGGGTATGCCTCCCCGCTTTGAAATTTTTCTTTAAATTTTATACATGTAATTAAATAAATATATTTTTTGGGATAAAACTTAAACCTTTTTTATAAAAAAAAAAAAAATCAAAAAAATCAATCTCATTGAATAGGATCACGAGTATAACGCTCTTACATCACAGAGTAAAAAACTCTGAAAAATCATAGCCAAAGCTATGAGGTTACAAATCATAGATGCTTATATAAAAATCAAACATTCAAGATCTATTTATGATATCTACATCTGTTAACCACTAATTTTTAGTTGTAACACCAGATCTGTTCCAAACAAACTCAACTCAATGCATATGTAACTTATCTTCCTCGCTCTAAAAACATATCACATCCACAACCCAAAGGTTTGAACAATCCTTATTCAAACAAAAATACAGACAACAAAAAACAAAGAAAACCCAGCCTCAACAAAAAAAAGCCATAAAAGCATAGATCTGCTCCTGAGAAGACTAGATCTATTCCTCATCAACCCAAAACGGTCGGAAAACTACATCATTTTCCTCATAGATCACTCACGAGAGCAGATCTAAAGATAAAACTATTATTCAAAACAAACAAAACAAGCAACACAGCTAGCAAATCAGTAGTGACCGGAGTGGAGGAGATATTGAGCACTGGCCAACGTTGGCACGTGGTGGAGTGAATGGAGGAGAATGGAGGCACAACACCTTGGAGGGTGGGCGGTAGCGGCTGGAGTTGCTAATTTCTAGTCGAAAAATACTTATAAAAACAAAGAAAATTATGGAAAAACGCGCAAAAGGCGAGGGAGGATTAGGAGGGGGGAGAGGGAGAGGAGGAGGGAGCTCAGGATAAAACTCAAACTGAACCCACTTTCGTGAAAAAAAAAAAATAAAAAAAAAATCCTACCCTTATTAAAACTAAGCTTGATTTTTCATTTATACTTCGACTTTTGAAGAAATCGCACACCAAATCTTAAATCGATAGAACTTTACGAGTGAGCTTCTTTCTTTCTTATATTGTGTGTTTTCTTGAATTTGGTTGGTTTTAGATGAGGGTTCATGAGAAAATTGATTTCATTTTTCTATACAAAAAATTCAAATTTTATATCAAATCAATTACTTTTTATTACTATTCAAACCAAAAATTCACTACACAATTATTTACCAAACACACCCAACATATCTCTATTACTTATGCGCTCGTCCATCTAGACTTGGCCGGATTCGGTCAGTCCATAGGGTTAATTAAAAATGAGTTTACTCGGGCAAACCAAATGATCCGAAGAGACCCGCATCCAATGAGTTTATCTTTGGATACACCAACTCCGACAAAAGAAAATTATCATTTCATCCCCGCATGAATGGATGTGGTCAAGCATATAATGGATGGTTTTATAAACAGATAAAAAGACAGATATATTGATACGACAATTAGCACCAAGTAAAACAGGATTAAGGAAGATTGGGTTTAATTAGTCAGGTTTCCACTAAAGAGAGACAATGGCAGAAGCCAGAATCCCTGTTGGGTTGTGTTAGTCAAAGTGGTAGCTGCCAATTGAGGGGGACAGATGGTCAAACTTCTCGAAAAGAATCTCCAGAACACTTAGATGGACAGCCAGAGCCAGACAGACACTCACACCATCAAAAGGTTAACGACACTCTTAGGACACAAAACCCATGCTTCACCGCTAATCAAGGGGACATGTTCCTCGATATTCTCACACCCATGCTTCCTTTTTCTAATTAACATATTTAATCTATATGATTAATATTGGATCACTTGGACTTTTATAAGTTATAAAGCCTTATTTTATACACACGCCACCACTTTACACTCACTAATCTATCTACCTGGACAGAACTATGAGATTAATTTACTATTTTTATTATTATTTGTATGAGCAAAATAATTAGACTCTGTTTTTTTTTTTTTTTTAACAGGAGAATTATAAAATAATTAATAATAAAAGTTCAAAATCTTTTCTTAAAAAATTACTCTTCGTGTCATATTAAAACTTGTAAACAGAATTCTAGATCTATTTCATTAGAAAAGTGAGAATAATCTAAAAGAATGATAAAATAATTTTTTACAATTTTTTAACATTTAAAAATAAGAATATCATATTCATTTGAAGGCTGATAAAATATTTAATTTATATCATATGTAAATTAGGGAAACAAACAACGTAAAATGTCTTTTGTTGATAAATATTTTCAATGAAATTATTTTTCATAAAATATGTTTGCCTCGTACAAAAAATGAGTGACAACGAAAAACGGTCGATGGCTTCAAACAATCTCTGTCGTAGCTCTAGCAGTTTCGAGAATAAAAAACTCAAAATCAAAAAATATTCAATGAAATTTAAAAATATAAGCCATTTTTTTTCCACTAAAGAAAGTTTTTTAGTCAAATCAAAAATCGAAAAATACCAAATCATTTGAAAACCATTTTTAAAAAAATATTTTGCGACAAAATAAATAATACCAAACTCATCCAAAATTAACTAATGATGTTTTTTAAAAGTGCATGATCGTGTATTAATGAGTATGGTGACTAATTCACGTAGCCACACACTGGGACCTTTAAGCCATAACTTGTTAACCACGCTTTAATGATAGAAAGACTGCCCCACCCCCACTGCCTCATTTCTCATCTTTCTACTGTATCCATTACTTTATTACCTCATTGAGATGGAATTGATCATTTGCTTCGCATAAATTTATCATAATTATATAGATTAATCTGCTCATACGATTAATTGGAATAAAATAGAGAGCTGAGATCGATTCTTACGTGCCAGCTCTTACAGAGATCGGACGGTGGCCGTGGCCCCCTGAATTCCCTAATCAATAAAGATGAGTAGGGGCTAGAGGCCTGCAAAAAACAAAAAGGTTTAGCTCTGTTCACTTAGATGATAATAATTGGATGAATTGATTCCCATGTGCGACTCTTTCTACGTACCATAACAATAATTGTGTATGTTCTTAGCCTTCAATACGTGGATGGATTCTGCAAATTGAGAGGAAAAAGAAGAGAATAGAATGAGAAATGCTTCATCTTTATTCTCTTTTATTTATTTATTAATGTAAACATTATATATACGTTAAAAATGCCTACTAGGTTTGACTCATCCGCATCCTTCTTTTGGCCGCCCAATTAGCGTTTATTGTGATGATTTCCTTTTGATTGCATTCACCACCCACAAAATCTTCCTTGGATCCACTTTTAAGACATTCCTTTGATGAGCATAGGCCGCTAGAATCATATGTCAACTATTATCAATTCTTGAATTAAACTCAATTTCTTAATTGATTAGAAATTTTTGTTACGTACAAAATAAACAACTCTTTGAAAATCACATGTGAAGAGTTGAAAACATTGTTTTAATTCAAAAGTTGAGTCATATCAATGTCAATCCAATAATAGAAACTTAAATAGTATCCCCATATGTATAGACGATATTATCCAAGATAAAATCAGAGGGAATATATCGTGGTCATTGTCATTGTTGTTGCTTTCTAAGATTTAAAATACATAAAATCACTCCCCCTCTCTTGGAATTTTTTTTTTTAACTACAAGAAATGATTGACATGCATGTAGGTTGAGAGAAAGGTCATATCTAATTAAAAATATCATTTAAAAATGACACATCAAGGAAAAAAAAAAACCTAGAGAGGAGCATGGTTTAGCCGCTTCTAATAGCCTTTGGGGGTTGTGAAACGATTCGACTACCTTCAAGTAACCCTTTGAGAATATATCAACCACCCTCTTTGAATTTTGAGGATGGTTCGATTACTCCTACCAAGTAGTCTCTAAAAATGGTAGTCAAACCAACCTCAATAATTTTTGGAGGTGGTCAAACCACCAGTATGAATCAAAGAAAGTGGGTCGAATCACTATTAAAAGTTACTAGGGTCGAACTACCCCAAAGGTGATGGTTCAATCACCTCCAATTACCTCTCTCGAGCATAGTTGGGGGTACTGACTATAATATATGTACACATTTTGAGCTGTAGTCGGATATAACATGGGTATTAGCATAGTTTTTATTACTCATAGTTAAAGCCATATAACCGAGTAAATGTCGAGGAGATGTTAATTTGATTCGTTTAAAACTTTAGATAGTAATTTTATAAAATATCAAATAACATGGATCTATACAGTAAAGCAATTAGAATAATTTATTTATTCCTCAGCTTTTATTTGATGCGTTGGATATGTGTAACCTGCCTTGCATGAACACCCGTCACAGTTCACACAAGAGAATTTGGGAAATCAAAAAGGTTGCATGTAAGAACATTTGAAGATAAGATCCGCGTATATCATTATGGCGATTCAACCAAATCACTTTAAATATCTTTTTTCTCGGGTCCTACATTAAAAGAATTCTAGGAACAAAAGGTGTCTCTACTCCAGCCAATAAAGTGGGAAATTTGAAGCCAACGAACAGGGAATAGGATCCTTCTGTTTCATTTTGGAATACTCATGAGTTATTTCACGGTAGATATTATATGTTTTGTTATGTATTTATATTTAAAGGTGTATGTGATGTTACGTGAAGTAGTTAACATTATTAAATCACCACTTGTCACAAAAGTATGAGTTTAAGCTTTATTTAATAGGTCAAAGTTTGAATTCATGACTGCTAATTCCGATACTATGTTAAACGACAACTTACTCCAAAATTTTTGTAAGAAGAAATTTATTTAATCATTTATTTATTAAAGGGGACACCTATTAAGGGTTTGAGCCCTTAAATGGGAATTGTCTCGTCTAGACATATTGTCTTCCAAGGTTTCATTGGTGTAAGACACTAACTTGAAACGATGTAGAGCAACAGAAGACCCATGGCACCGGAAAAAAAATGCAGAAAAAGGCAGGAGAGTAAGGAAAAATGTGATATAGAACATGTGCACTAAGACTTTTTTTTTTTTTGGTAATTACCTTTTTCCTATCAATTATAATGCATTGTCACTTTGCTCTTATGAACTGACAACCATACTACCCGACTCTATCAAATTACCATTTTGTGTACAAAACCCCCCTTTCATTAGTCAAAGGCGTTAACTTTGACGGTCAACCTGTTACGTGTGCCTCACATGCCATCTTGAAATTTTCTATCTCACTTTTGTCCACAGTAAGGTTGTCAGTTTATGGAGGCAAAGTGACAATGTATTGTAGTTGATGAGGAAAAATGTGGGATATAAAATTTCAAGATGGCATGTAGGGCACACATGACGGGTTAACCATCTGAGTTAACGCATTTGACTAATGAAATGGGGGTTTTGAGCACAAAATTGTAGTTGTTTGATAGGGTCGGACAATAAAGTTGTTGGCAAAGTAATAATGCGTTGTAGTTAATGGGAGAAAATGTAATTATTTTTATTTTTTATTTTTTGTATTGAATTCAATATAGTATTAATCTCAACAAACATTTTTGTTTTGTTTTTTGTTTTTGTATTTAAAGAGAACACATGAACCATTGTAAAATACATATGAAACACAAAAATAAACACAATGACTATAAAATAGCTCTCATTTTTATCCGAGGTAAGGTAAAGAGGAGTTACCTACTTTTACACAGCAAGGTTGGAAAAGCTAGAAAGAGAAGATAGAAAAGGAAAATAAATTTTTTTTTAAAAAAAAAAACAGAGAAAAAGCAGTGAGGAAAGAATAAGATGGTAAAAAGGCAGCAAGCTTAACGGACACTCAAAAGACCCAAATAATGAGAGTAACACAACACACACACATTCTCTCTCCCGTGGCCCTCCCAATGAGCCGGCGCCCATCTGGACTCCACTCAGCCACCGACTTTGCCACCACTCACGGCTTCAATTATAAAAATCTCAACATAATATGTCTCTCAAAATTATCCTTCTGTCACGTCAATAAGATCTGACCAATAATGAAAGATAATTTGGGGGGTTTTTCAGCTTCTTTTTTTTTTTTTTTTTTTTTCTTTAATTCAATTTTCAATAAATAATTAATTAAACACGATAAATGTCAATCACGCGCCGTTGAAAGCGTAAATGGGATCTCAATGGTGGGATCTTGTGTCATCAGTAGTTGATCAGAGGAGTTCACTCATCATCTCTCATTGCTTCACCTTGTCCGCTGGTTCCACCAAGTTTATTGCAGCTTTTTGACCTACCAATGTGGATAAGCAGACGTTTCCTTTTTAAGGTTACCACTTTGCCCAAAGAAAAATGTAAAGAATTTTATGCAGTGAAATTGTTTATATGAAATTTACTTTTCCCCAGCAGATAATCCATTTATATTTACTTTCTGAATTACCGAAATTGGGATCGTCGATCCAGACCTTTTTTTGTTATCTTTGCGATTATGGAATGATAGATGTGTGTTGGTTATTGGTGTTTGTTGGTGCCATTTATTGTGTTTGTTATTCAATGATTTTCTTGATGACTAAACTATGAATAACTTTATCTATAATAATGAGGTTTTTGCAAAATAAAAATAAAGTTAGAAGGTCTTCGATTGAGGTCGAAAGCTCTCAAATACTTAAGTTAACATTTTTATCTATAAACCAATATGTGTTTTGTGAGGTATGCGAGAAATGACTCATTACCGTAGATATACGAGAGAGAGAGAGAGAGAGAGAGATCCTTTTAAATAATGAAATATAAGAGCAAGACTGCAAGAGAGATACAAGAGAGAGAGAGAGAGAGATGCGCATGAGAGCAAAAGAGATCCTCGGGGAAGAGAGGATGCATGAGAGAGAGAGACTTCAGGGAGAGGAAAAAGATACCCTTCTTCTTATTTAAAAGTATAAACAATGATATCTATATGTGTCATTAAGTGAAATGGGTGAAGATATGTTTGTAAATAAGCGTAAATTAAAATGGAGCCCACCTAGAGATATTTTCTCCCCAATCGTGTTTATTTTTCTTTTATATATATATATATATATGTCGACTTTTAATTTCATGTAAACTAAAATTTTCGTTGGTCCCTCTTATTCTTTCATGTTAAAGTTATTGTAGAAATGTACTTTGTAAAAATGGCATGATTTTTTTTTTTTCAACCTACTTAAATGAGTTGAATTGGAACTTTTTTTTTTTCCTCCTTAAAAGGGAAATTACATGAATCTTTTCCTTGTCTAATTAGAGTGAAATATATCAAGAGTGTTGAGGTGTATTAGTACTTCCGAGATTCTTCAATTACAGCATAGCTATCATCAGAAGCAGTACTTTCGAGTCACTCTATAACTGAGAGCTTGTAGTTGGGGATTTACCAGATCTTTAAGATAGAGTCTATCCAACGTATCACCCGTAATTGGGAGTTCAAACGAGGCCTCAACGTAGATGTTGGATGGGAACTTTTATTCTACCTGGCTTATTTCGTGGACGATTCTTAAAACGTGTCTCGCGGAATACGATTTCAAATGCTATAAAAGGCTTTAATTTTCTATACTGAACACCAATTAAAAAACAAGATGATCAAAGACTCGATCCTACAAAGAGAGATGATGAGTGAACTCCTTCTACACACGACAAGAAAGCAGCCCATTTTATTAATTATAGAGTTACATAGAAATACAATGCCCATTTTTTTATACGATGTCATATATATAATTTAGGAAAAATTTTACTTTACACTTCTAAATTATCATATGTTTTGAGAAGACCTTCTAAATTTTAAAATCTCTTAATTTAATATCCTAATATTAATAGTAAAGATATGCTATAGTGCAATAAAAAAAACAATTTTTAGCCCATAAAAGTCCTAGGTGTTAAGAGGTCATAGGCTTATCAATAGGTGGGGCCACAACAATTATAGATGTGGCCTATGATCTCTTGCCACCTAACACTTTATGAGCCAAAAATAATCATTTTATTGCATTATAACATTTCTCTTAATAGTAATATGGCGGAGTATTTTTGACACTTGTCTTAATTTAAACCTAATATTAATGGGGATATGAGAGGGTAGATTATTAAATTTGTACCCTAGAGAACACCTTTGCAAGTGTCGTACAAGATGTTCACTAAAGAGGCTTTCCACGTAATCAAGAAAGGTAAGTCAACGGTGGATCAATTTGGTGGTGAAACAAATCAATTCCTTTCGCATCGAAAACTTGGATCATAGGGTTCAATTTTTTTTTAAAAAAACTCCTGTTAGCTACGTTAGAAAGAGTGGTTTTGGAAATGTTATAGTTTTTTTGTTTAATAAAAATATTTAGAAATTGATATAGTAGTTAATTTATAAGTTGTAAAATAATTAAGTGAAAAATATAGTTTATCAATTTTTTATAATTATTTTACAAATTATAAAAATGAAGTAATTGTTAATTTACCTCATAAATTGTGATATACAACCACCCGTATAACGAATTGAGATCCCCTCTAATTGGAGAGAAATTAAAGATTCTCTAATTGTTAATCGTGGTCCTTCATTTTAAATTCAATGGTATATAAAATACTAGCTACTTTTGTATCACCTCGACATTAAATGCTAGCTTTTATTTTTCGTAGGTTTAAATGATTTTAAAGACCATTGAATTTAAAATGAAATGCCACGATTAACAATTGAAGAATCTATAATTTCTCCCTAATTGGAGGGAATCTGGATCCACATATAACTTGCTACAAATGATGAAGAAATTTAACTTAATAGATACAGTTTACTTATTTTACTCCTACTATTCCATCTCTTCTTATTAATCCTGAATTAATATACTCTCTGAAAAAATTATTAACAAAAAACTAAAACACAAAACATTCTTAAAATGATAAAAATTTCATACAAACTTAATTATTGTTTGTAGGAAATTTATCTTCTTCAAAACACAAAAAAAAAAGGGTTTCAATATTCATGTCATATTATAACAATTTTTCAAGTAAAAAACAAAAAATAATGTCAAAACATATTAACAAATACTTTTTTTATTTTTTATTGAGAAAAATTGTAAGAAGAAACTGAAATTTTTATTTTGTTTTTTCTAATAAGAAGAAACTGATTGATCATTGCAATCTATATTTCTATATAAGGGTTGTTGATGCAACGTTCAATCACGGTTACTTATTAAAATAGAAACAAACAAACAAAGAAAGTCCAATTGTGATTGAGGTCACAACACCACTCTCTTAAGTTAACCAAATAAACTCATTAAAAAAATAAATAAAATTAACCAAAACAAGTTATTTTGTGTTGACAAGTAACATGTCAAGATCAATAATAACATTAAATTAATAATTCGAAGAATGATCAATTATCAAACCATGCTTTTCCCATAATTATCAACTCCGATAATGCATGCCATTGGATTTTTTATTTATTTTTTATTTTCCTCCTTTAACGCATCGACAGCAGATAGACATGTTAGTAGTTGTTACCCACAAATTATGGACAAAAAGAAGGGCGCACGCCTCCTTTTAGCTACTTATGCTGTTTATGTCCTCCTTAATTCCCACCCAAACGTGACAAATCTAACCAACATACCCTAAATTAATCCGAGGTGGCTGCTTGGTCTAACTTCCCACTCATACTTTTACACATAAAATAGTGTCATATTATAATCATATGCTGTGCTTTTTCTTGAATAAGTACCTCGGAAACAAATAATAATATATTACAGTTTCTATTATAGTTTTCTTTTCTTTTCTTTTTTTAATTTTAATTTTTTTACAGATTTACGTTATAAAATTTGACATGTTTTCGTAGGTTAATTAAGTGGCAAAGTCACTGAGTTTTCAGTGATTAGACTCACGTTGTGCAGATAGTCAACGAATGTGAAGATTACGTTTTAATTCGTTTCTCTCTTTCGGCGGCCAAAGCTTTGGAATTGCACGAAAACCAGAAGCAATTTGTTCTTTTACATTAATTTACACAAGGAAACAGAGAAGCCGCTTTTTTTCTTTTTTTTTTTCTTCTTTCTTCTTTTTTCTTTCTCTTTTTTCGCTTTTTCTCATTTTTCTGCTTCGAGGGGCAAAATCGTGCTCAGCATGCCGATCCCGTCCGACTCCTAAATGCATCACGTTGTGGAAAAGCGAGTGTGAACACGAAACGATCTTACGGCCAATAAAACTATTATGGACGGCCAGATCTGCGAGTACGGAAAACTATTTCGATTTCAGCAATCTGCTTCTTTTTTCATTGGGACGTGTCATTGTGCTATACCTTTCCGCAGGTAAGCACGTCCCTACCACGTCCTCCATTTCTTTTTCACTGTTTTTGTCAGACACTTTTTAATCGAATCAATTTAATTTACGATTTCTAATGTCTTTTTTTTTTTTTTGTTATATAATCGAGAATATTGTTTTAAATATTAAATTACATAATTAAAATTTGAGAGATTAGTGTTAAGTGATTTTTTGATTACGACCCATGGCACTTGCATGAGCCTTACAAATGGAGTTCTTGATTATGGAGGGGGTGTTGGGTGACTTGGGTCCACGACAGGGAGAGAGGACAGCGCCGACCAACGACGGCAGTTTGGCAAGTGGATAACGACACGCCGTAAAGAGGTGCACAGTAGACGACGGCCGTCAAAACAAACGGATGCAGCTATGGCTTTTGAGTGGGTTTGACCAGAGCAATGAGAGACAGTTGAGCTGCCCAAGTATCACACCGCATGTCACCACGTCACCCAGATTTAGATTCCCTCTCATTTATTAAATAAAGTTTTGGGTATTATATTATAATATTTGTTCATACTTGACAAAGATCCCATATGCATTTCGGTTCCTGATATATTCATACTTCTTTGACCATTACTTTACAGACCATATTTTTAAAAGAATTCGTGTGTCTTAAGTTTTACATTAAAATTTTATTAACCGAAATTTAATTTTATGAGTTATTATTTAAAGAACTTTTAATTGTAATTTTTTATTTTTTATAAGTAGTTTTAATTGTAACTAGCAATTTTTTCAAGATTCAAAGCAGATTTGTGCTGAATGATGGGGGGTTTTTCCTGTAAAGTATTGAGAATGCAAACAATGATTTACCTTTATGCATTACGTTCATAGCCTTCCTTGCATATACCATACACTGATTCTCTTGATGAACTTATCATGTTATAATGCCATAAATATTGCACTAAAACGAATGAAATGTTAGGAAAAGAAAAGAAAAATAATGTTAAATTATACAATTTTGTAATAGAGTAATGCTACAAACTACTTTTTTATTCCAAAATTACCATACCATGATGACATACCAGTCAAATATTTTTTAGACTAATATTATATACTATGTTTTTATCTCATAAATATCTCGTAATGCTAAG